>NW_019234329.1:175471-210912 GCF_002742605.1 Olea europaea var. sylvestris
TATTAAATTATTTTTTAAAAAATAAAAAAAAAAAAAAAAAAAAAAATTTTTTTTTTTTTTTTTTTTTTTTGCTAATTTTAAACTAAGAAAGCAAATAAAATATTTATTTAATAAGTGAATATTTGTATTGAAATCGCGAATCCCCCTATTACCATTTAATTCGACTCTTAATTTATAATTTAGTAAATTCATGCATTCAAGACAATCGATAATCCACTTTTATTTATTATTTTTTCCAAGATATATTAAATCTATCTTTAACATGACTCGATATTATTCCTAGTCCGAATTCATATTAAAAATATGCATTGTTTTACAGGATTTATCACACATAATTGCACTTGTCATAGATATTATTCCTAACACCTATTGTCCATGTGTTGATTTTATCGTGTTCTAGACTTATCGTGAGTATTCTTACATTACAACAAGCAACTTACTATCTAATTGGTGATCAAATAATTAAATAGTTCAATGGGAATGCAAAATCAATCAATAAAAAATCATGAAATGCTAAATTAATTGTCTTGAATTAAAATAAACAAATAATAGGGTTCATCATTCATCCAATACAATGAAAAACTAGTATAGTATATTAATATATAAATTATAAGAAGAATACTAGGAAAATATCACCTGGATCATGAAAGAATACAAAAAAAATGTTGATCTTCAAGTCCAAAGCTGAATTCTTCAAAATCTTGATGTAATTGAACTTTAATTCCTTGCTATAGCTTGATCTTCTCTCTCAAAATATAGTAATTGGCCCCTCGTTCCTGATGAATTTGATGAAACTATTGTGTATGAAGAGGTAAGAGAGACTATTTCATTACTGCCCATATCTTGTATTTATATGATGAAATTAGGTCAAAATTCACGTCTAAATTGTCTTTCAAAAGAGTTGGAATCGAATAAGGAAATTTGCCTTCGCGCGCACATAATTTTGTCTCTGCACAGCTTTCAGTATTTTAATTATAACTTTCTCTTTCAATGTCTAATTTAGGTGATTCAAAGTGCATTAGAAAGCTAGTTAAAAGAGCTACAATTCTTCTAAAAGTACAATTTTTCCAATTCAAACGTTCTCCATCCGAAAAATGGGTTTCAAGTTGACCAAAAATCTTGAAGATATCTTATATGATTGGAAGTCAATTTATGGTTATACTCTAATCATATCCCTTTCCTTTTTTACTCCAATTTACATTCAATTGACTCCTATCAATCTTCAAAGTATCTTTTGTGGTCCAAATCAACCATTAAATATTTATACTTTGGTCCTCATACTTTGGATTTGCTTCATTTTAGTTATTTTCCGTTCTTTTTTCCAATTCTTCTTTGAAACATGAACTTTTCCTAATAAAAGCAATAAATAACAAATTAGGTACTACTCTACTTAAAGAATAACAAAATATCATCATTTATGATTCCAAATAAGTATAGAAACTACACTTATCAAATAGTCAGGTAGAGAACACACCTACAAATTCAGCGTGTTAGATATTTATACTATAAATATAAAATGTAAAAGAAATAATCAATTTAGATGAAGTGGCTTAGTGGTGAAAAATGTGGCATTTGTATGGGACCTAGAGGGTTTGGATCACTTCCCATGCGATAATTAAAAATGTGGCATTTGTATGGGACCTAGAGGGTTTGGATCATTTTCCCTATATATACACCCATCACATTTGCACAAAAAAAAAGAAAAAAAAAAAGATAAAAAATGAAATCATCAGAAATGATATTATAGTTTCTCATGCTCTGAAATTTTATACTCAATTTTTTAAATATTTTTCTGGAGTACACTCAAGAGTTCTGGAAAATCATTCGTGATTACTGTATAAATGGTTTGTGATCGTTGTATCCTAGGAGTGATTGTCTACAAAGGTTGCAGTAGTTATCGATGGGCAATTTCATTTTAGGACATCGCGCTGTCACGAGCTCGATCAGCCGATAAATTTTATTTCTGGATTTTATTGTTTTGCAAGTTACTGGAACTACTTGTTTTTTTCAACAATCTAAATTGAAATTGGTTTATAGCTAGTTGTCATATCTACCGTAGATATATTTGTTCCAAAGTATTATGAAAAACCTGAATTGTTTAATGAAAAGAATTTTAAGATATGGCAAATGAAACTACGATTCTATTTGACAACTCTTAAAGTCGTTGATGCTATTGAATCTGGTAGCTCGTTTTTGCAATTGCTAATAAGGAAACAAAGGATTTAGCTAATTGAGAACGTAAAGATTATATGGGCAGGAATTATATTCTGAATTGTTTAACGTTAAATTTATATGATGTTTATTGGTCTTGTAAATCTGCTAAATAATTATGGAATTCTTTAGAAAAGAAATATGCTATAGAAGATGCTGAAACAAAGAAATTCGTTGTAAGAAAACTTCTAAATTTTAAAATGGATGACATTAGAATTGTTGTCAGTCAGGTTGAAGAATCACAAATTATAAGTCACAAAATTATTGTTAAGAGATATAAAATCTATGAGGGATTTCAACTCACTACTATAATTGAAAAAGGGAAAATTGCAGTCCAAGGTACCAAACCTTTCGTTTATTAGCAGATTTTGTCCAAACCTTTCATTTGTGTCACTGTAGGTACCAAACCTTTAAAAAATTTGCAGTTCAAGTCCGTATTAACGGTTTCCATCAGTTTGACCAAAAAACTTACAGTTGACTTCAACAATTAAAAATATAATAATTTTGACGACATTAAGGCAAGGGTAAAATTGTAACTCTATAATTTTAAATATTAAAAAACAATTAAAAAGGGAAAAAACCATCTCCTCCATCTTCCCTAATCCCCTCACCCCAAAATCAAAACTACCCGCCGGCACCACCACCACCACAGGTCTAACCTAATTTTCTAACAATGGCCAAAACACCAATGTTTCTCCTTCTCCTCCTTTTCCTAGTTGCAACATAGATTAATACCCTAGGAAGAATTGTGGAAGGCAGAGGTGAAGAATGTGAAAACCAATAAGTGTAAGATTTGGGCAACTACTACTTGGACCAAACAATAGTTAGCAGAAGCATGATGCAAATGACAGAAACTTCTTACGTTTTCACAGGTGGTTGTAGAGGAGAAGCATGTGTTTTTTTTTAATAAAAAAACATTTTATTTTTCACCATCGAAACCTTAACCAAACTAGTGAAATTAATAATCAAACATATCAGCTGAGGCCATGATTGGCTGTTGATTAATGTACATTAGATTCCATGGATTGTTCAAGAACCCATCAGAAAATCCTTGAAACTCCGCAGCTTGGAAGACGCAATTGGTGGTTGGAGGCGTCGCCGCAGTAGTGGCAACGACAACGGCTGTGCTGCTATTGATGTAATTAAGGATTTCATTGAGGGATTGTAGTCTTTGGCTGAGTTCCATCATTTGAGCCCTCGAGACTGAGGAGGTGGTACCGACTGCAGGTAGAGATGGAGGATTGGGGAAGATGAAGGAGGAAATGGTTTTTGTCCCTTTTTAATTTTTTTAATATTAAAATTTTAGAGTTACAATTTTACCTTTGCCTTATGTGGTCAAAATTATTATATTTTTAATTTTTGAAGTCAACTGACAGTTTTTCGGGACAAACTGACGGAAACCGTTAATATGGACTTGAACTGTGAATTTTTTTAAAAGTTAGATACTTACGATGGCACAAATGAAAGGTTTGGACAAAATTTGCTAATAAACAAAAGGTTGGTACCTTGGCTACAATTTTCCCATTGAAAATTACACCTTCTTTGAAAGAGTATAGAAATGGTTTAAAGCATAAGAGAAAATAAATGTCCTTAGAAGATCTGATTATCAGGACTAGAATTAAGGAGGACAATAGAATGGCAGAACATAGGGAAAGGCTCGAGTTTGATACCAAAGCTAATCTTAATGAAGAAAGTTCTAGCAGTAAGAAACCATTTGAAAATTTTACCAAGGGTCGAACTTTAAAGGTTGAAACAAGGGAAAGTAATTTGTAGGAAAGAACAATCGGTCTAAACCCCAATTTAAAAAAAAAATTGTTGGCAACTGTTTTGTTTATGGTAAACCAGGTCACTTTGCAAAGGCTTGTAGAAATAAGAAATGAAAAGCTATCAAGAATGAAACACATGTGGTAGAGGATGGAAATTTCTTTACTATGTGATAGAAGTAAATCTAGTAAGCAACATGACAGACTGGTAAGTAGATTCTGATTCTGGAGCTACCAAACATATTTGCTACATGAGAGGTGCATTTACTTTATTCCCTTCTGCTAGTGATGGAGAATGTCTGTTCATGGGGAATGCTTCCTTCTCCAAAATTAAGGAGAAAGGAACTGTGACACTAAGATATACTTCTGGAGATATCCTTAATTTGAAGAATGTCCTTTACATACCTGATATTAGGAAAAATTTAGTATCTAGGTTTATCTTAGTCAAAAAGGGATTTAAGATTGTATTTAAGAGTGGCCAAGTTGTACTGTCTAAGGGTGATTCTTTTGTTAGGAAAGGATATGTAGATGAGAGTCTGTTTAAACTTAATGTTTTTGTGATTAATAATAAAGCATAAGCCTCTTCCATTTACTTTTTGGATTCTTATGATTTGTGGCATGCTAAATTTGGACACATTAATAAAACTTCTATTAAAAAATTAATGAGTTGGGAAATATTCTCAAAACTGATAATTTTCCAAATACAAAATGTGAAACTTGTGTTGAATCTAAGCATGCTAGAAAACCATTTCCTCATATTGATAGAACTACTTCAGTTTTAAGTTTAATACATTCTTATTTATGTGATTTCTCATGGTGGAAATAAATATTTTTTAACATTCATTGATGATTATTCTCGATATTGTTACATTTATTTACTTAAGAGAAATGATGAAAGTTAATTAAAATTTATTTCATATAAAACTGAAATAGAAAATCAGCTAGACAAAACTATTATAATTTTAAGATCTGAGAGAGGAGGAGAATATATTGGAGATTTTATTGAGAATGACATTATTCATGAGACAACTCCACCTTATTCTCTCCAATCTAATGGTGTAGCTGAAAGAAAAAATAGAACTCTTAAAAATATGGTCATACCAATGCTAAACTCTAGTGGATTACCTTTTATCATAAGGGGAAAGACATTTTTACTGCATATTATATTCTTAACAGAATACCCAGTAAGAAAAATAATAAGCCCCCTATGAAATATGATAGGGTAGAACACCTTCATATAAATATCTTAAAGTGTGGGGTGTTTAGCAAAAGCTTCTATTCCAACGCTTAAAAGAACTAAACTTGGTCCAAAAACTGTTGATTGTGTTTTTATAAGCTATGCCTATGCTCATCACAGTAATGCCTACAAGTTTTTAGTCATTGACTCTAAAAATAATTTGATCGAAAATAAAACAATTTTTTAAACCAGAGATGTTGAATTTTTCGATAATAGATTTCATTTTAAAGAGAAGTCTGAAGGACCAAGTAGTTCTTTTGATATTCCTCCTAATGTTAGAGATGAGCCTCCTGAATTGGAAGAAGCTGAAATTAGGATAAGTAAAAGACCTAGGACCACTACATCTTTTGGTCCTAACTTTCTAACCTACTTAGTAGAGAATGATCCTAGTACTTTTGGTGAAACTATGACATCATCAAATTCTATATTTTGGAAGGAAACTATAAATAGTGAATATGATTCAATTATGCCTAATAATACTTGGGAGTTAGTAGACTTACCTCAAGGATGTAAAACAATTGGGTGTAGATGGTTGTTTAAGAAAAACTTAAACTTGATGATTCGATTGATAAGTTTAAAGCAAAACTTGTAGCCAAA
The DNA here is from genome assembly GCF_002742605.1 of Olea europaea var. sylvestris. Taxonomy (NCBI): domain Eukaryota; kingdom Viridiplantae; phylum Streptophyta; class Magnoliopsida; order Lamiales; family Oleaceae; genus Olea; species Olea europaea. The sequence continues at coordinate 181,280 of NW_019234329.1, forward strand.
GCTTATAGATAAGAAGAATTAGTTGACTTCTTTAATACTTATTCACTCATTATTAGGATTATCTCTATTATGATGTTAATTGGGATTGCTTCATTGTATGATCTTATTACACATCAAATGAATGTCAAAATTGCATTTTTAAATAGAGACTTAGAAGAGAATATTTATATGGACCAACCTGAGGGATTTGTTGTAGAATGCCTTGAGGATAAAGTATAAGGACTTAAAAAACTCCTTTATGGCTTTAAACAAGCTCCTAAACAATGACACGAAAAATTTGATACAATTTTAACATCAAGTGGTTATGTGATAGATGACGCAGATATGCATATATAGAAAATTTGAAAATAATTGTGGTGTGATAATTTGCTCATATGTTGACGATATACTGATAATAAGAACTAATTTAGATGTGGTTAATAAGATTAAATATTTTTTGAACCAGCACTTCGAGATGAAAGATTATGGTGTTGCTGATGTTATCCTATGAATTACAATAATAAAACATTCCACAGGAATTATTTTAACCCAATCGTATTATGTAGAAAAAGTACTTAAAAAGTTTAACCAATACAACTGTATTCCTGCTAAAACACCTTATGATGCAAAGTCGTCATTTGAAAAACATTCAAATTCTAGTGTTTCCGCTTTAGAATATGCTAGAGTGTATTTCATGTATCTCATGAACTGTAGGAGACCCGATACAACATATGCGGTCGATGGACTTAGCAGGTATACTAGTAATCCTAACAGTGAACATTGGGATGCTCTCGTTCTAGTCTTGAGGCATTTGAGATACACTCTAGGCCGGGAATACATTATACCAAATTCCATGATGTACTTGAGGAATATTGTGACGCTAATTGGATTTTCGATACTAATGAAAGTAAATCTATGAGTGAATATGTATTTACTTTAGCAAGCGATATTGTATCCTAGAAATCCACTAAGCAAACTTGTATTGCGAGATCTACTATGGAATCTGAGTTCATTGATTTGGATAAGGCAGGTGAGAAGGTTGACTGGTTAAGGAATTTTCTTATGGATGTTTCTTTGTGATCTAAACCATTTCCAGCTATTTCTGTCCATTGTGACAGTCAAGTAACTATTTTAAAAGCTCAAAATTCATCCTACAATGAAAAGTCTAGACATATTCGTAAGAGGCACAATACAGTGTGTCAGTTGCTTAAAGATGGGGTTATATCTATTGACTATGTGAAGTCAAGTGGTAATATTGCTAACCCATTATCCAAAGAATTAGCTAGAGAGCTAGTTCATAAAACATTGAGGTGGATGGTGCTAAAGCATATCACAAACTAGATTACTTATAATGAAAACCCAACCTTGTAATTGGATATCACACGGTAAAGGTTCAATGGGACAAGAAAGTTATTGGAGTGGTCAATAGGGGTACTACATTGGATTCATTCCAAACCCCTCCGTATGATGCGTAGTACCAACTGTATTGATTAGAGGATGAGCTAATACTCTTAATGCTTACTATAGTTGATATTCAGTGGGGTGTTTAGATACAGTGCACCCTTGATAGAATCACCTATTTGAGTGTGGAAGTGGGGCCGCTTCCTATGAGAATTGAGGCTAATTATCTAGAGCGCTCAAAGAAACTGGGAAAGTTCACGGTCGAAATGAACACAAACATGAGAACTCAATGATTATCTTAGAAGTCATGTGTGTGTTTTATTGTCTCAGTTTGCAACTATAATTGTAGAATTCAAGACATAGTTTACTATCCAGTTAGCAACCTCGATAGAATATACAAAGCCAAAGTTCAAGTCGATAGACACCAAGCCTGTATGAATTCTACCGTACTCCAGAGTAATATTTTCATTCATCTTATTTCTTTCATGTAGGGGATTGCGTCGGGGGTTCGGGTCACTTCCCATTCAATAATTAAAAAGTCTTTGATTGTGGCCTTGGACTTCCTTGACTAAAATAATTTTTTCATTTTATTTATTTTCGAAATTATTTAATGGGTTAAACTAGTCAGTATAATATAGGGATGTCAAACCAACTTGGAAGCTCGGAAGGCCCATGACTCAGTTTAGGAAAAAGCTCAAGCCGGTCCAACTGGTGGCTCGAGCTGAGCCCCATTTTGGGACGTAGGCCCCAGCCCAAGCCGACCCATTGTGGTTCAGCAAGCCACACGGGCCGGCTCGTGTCACAGAGTCGAAAATGGCCTGTAACAAGCCTAGCCGAAATTAAAAAAATAAAATAAAATAAAACAAAGGTCAAAAGCTGTAGTTACGGGCAGCTATGGTTTTTAACTTTTTCTACAATACAATTTATGAGGTAGCCTCGTAAATTGAAATTTTCAAATTCAATTTTGAATTTTGAATTTCAAATTTAGAGGGAAAACGATTTTTTTTGCTATAAATACGGGGTAAATTTTTAAATTTCTGATCAATTTATTTCAATCGATTTTAACTTGCAGTATTATAGATTCAAGTTTCAACTTCAATTCCTTTACTCTCATATTCAATTTCTTTCACTCTAATATTTAATATTTTGTACTATACTGATTATAAATGGATTTTACTAGTGATAAGCTTAATCAGTTTAAGGGTAGCTTGAGTATTCCATTTGGTTATGATGCATCTCAAAATGTTCAAATTGATTTGAAGAATATTGAAGAAGAAGAAGTACTTGAAATTAAAAGGTCGAAAAAGAATTCTCGGATTGTTGGCAATATATGAAACGTAAAAAATTAGTATTCAAAATGAAATAGATATTTGGAAAGCATGTTATAATTACTGTGGCAAAGAACTTAGTTGGAAGCACAGTTCGAGTACAGCGCATTTGAATAGACACATATTAAGGAGTTGCAAAGCTAAACCAATCGATCTTGACCTGAAATAGACTGAACTAGTGTTTGACGATTCTTGTTCTACTCATTCCACCTTTGTATATTCACAGGAAAGATTTTGTGAATGAATGACTATATACGTGGCTGCAGCAGAGATACCGCTTACAATGATATATTCAATACACTTTATCCGACTCGTGCAGAAATATCTCCAACCCAACTATTCTTCTTATTGTAGAAAATTCTTCATTCAGATACTATAAAATTATATAATAAAAGAAAACAAGTTGCTATTGAAGGTTTAAAAACTTTTAATAACGTTATATCATTTATCTCTGATCTATGGATTAGTGGTAATAGAAAATGTTATATTGCTACTATGGCTCATTATATTGATCACCTATGACTTTTACATAAAATAATTATTGCATTCAGACGTATAGAATATCCTCATAATACCACTAACATATACATGATTTTAAAAGATATCATACAGGATTATGGTATAGAAGATATAGTTCGAAATTTTACTTTTGATAATGCTAATGTGAATAAAGATGTTATCGAAAGACTTATTAATGATCTTAACCCTACATTTGGAACTTTATTTTTCATCAACATTGTGTATGTCATATTATCAATTTGATTGTAAAAACTGGATTAGAATATATAAGTTCTCCTTTAGATAAAATTAGACAAGTAATAAATTTTAGTACTATGTCACCAGCAAGAAAGCAAGCATTTAACAATTTGTGTGTAGAGTATGGCTTACAGGAGAAATCATTCGCCATTGATATAACACATAGATGAAACTTTACATATTTTATGTTACATTCATGTGAAAATTATGATAAAGTGATTTCATTATATTATAATGGTAGGCATACATACGGACTTGAACATAATTTAGAAGATTGGTAGTGGTCTACTGCATTTCACATGAAAAATTCTTAAAATCTTTTTTCGATACTACAAAGGAATGTAGCGGAGTTTATTCCTTAGATCTTCACTTGTTTTACAATATTTTTTCTACATATCACAAACATTTCATAAATACAGGAATTTGCCATTTTTTCTGACGTAATCTACTCTATGGAGTTAAAATTTCATAAATATTGGGAAGAGTTGCCATCTTTATTTATCTTAGTTTCAGTAATGGACCCTCAACTTAATTTGAATGGCACAATAGCCACCGTAAAAGGGATTTCAAATTTCATGAATGTGAAATTATCACATGTGAATATAGAATTTATGTTATATGAAATGTATAATTATTATGCTGAAAATAGTGTCGTTCTAATTCCCAAAGTTCTTTTTCAAAAAATATTTCAACAAATTCAAGTAATTTATGAAATTATTTGGGAAGCAATACAAGTGTTCCCTCATTTTGTTCTAGTTCATCAATGTCTAGAGCGATAAATATCGATGGTACAAATTTTGAAATTCGCTCTGAGTTAGGTAGGTATATGTGTGTGGACATTCATAGTGTGTTACCTCCAAAAGAATTACAGAAATTTAGTTTTCTAAATTGGTGGAGGTATAATAAAAGACAATATCCAATTGTATCAAAAATTGCACATGATCTACTAACACCTCTGATGTTTACGGTAGCATCGAAGGCTGCATTCAATTCAGGTGGTCGAATTTTATCAGACGAACGTTTAAGACTAAAAAAGATATATTGGAGGCTTTAATATGCTTGAAAGACTGGTAATGTTGCGAAATTACCTGTTTAAGAACATGTTAACAGTATACTGGTCGAAGAATTGCAGCACATCCAAATATAAAATGTTATAAGTTTTTAAAATAATTTATTTCAAAAAAATAAGTAATTTTTAAATTTATTTGATTCAAGAAAAATTGTAGACAAAATATTTTATTCATGAACAAATTTGACTCCGCATACGTCATTTAGTCGGTCCCAAGCTCGAAAAAAGGAGGATGATTGTGAGTTGTAATTTTTATTTAATTTGTAATTCATATAAATTATGTAATTTTATAAGTTGTAATTTTTATTTAATTTTTAACTCATATAAATTATGTAATTTTTAAATTCTTTAAAAAAAATGTTAGATTCGTAATCTTATCACAAAAAATGAGCTTGCTCGACTTGGCGCATTGGCTTGCTAAGGCCCGAGACTTGTTTTTTGGCTGAGATTTTGCTCAGCTTGAGCTCGGGCTCAGGCTCAGGCTCGGGCTCAGACTCGGGTTTGAAAAAAGCTCGTTTAATTTTGCTCGAGTCGAGCTCGAGCCTCGAGTTTCAGCTCACGAGCTGGCTCGACTCGACTCGTTGAAATTCCTAGTATAATATGATCATTTTTACAACCCATTATCCACTAGCCAGTAAATTTTGCAAATATTTCTGGATTATGGTAGAGGTGGTTAGATCTATTATGCCTATATATATACACCCATCTCGTTCGCTAAAAAATCAAAAACGAAATCATCAGAAACGATATTATAGTTTCTCATGCTCTGAAATTTTATACTCGAATTTTTTAATATTTTTCTGAAGTACACTCGAGAGTTTTGAGAAACCATTCGTGATTGTTGCACAAGTGGTTTATGATCGTTGTATTTTGGGAGTGATTGTCCACAGAGGTTGCGGCAGTTATCGATCGAAAATTTCATTTTAGGATATCGTGCTGTCATGAGACTCGATCAGACGATAAATTTTATTTCTACATTTTACTGTTCTGTAAGTTACTGCAACTAATTATTTTTTCAACACAACGAAGAAACGTCTTTCTTTTCCACCTTCACTTGCCCGAACAAGGTGGCATTTTGGCCCGCCAAAGATTAAGATAATGGAGTGATCAAGTGATTTGCTTCTTAACATATAAAGCAGCAATAGCAACAGATGAAAATAAAGAAATACAATTTAAGGGATCATTTGATCTTGTGAAGTTCCACATGTCTAATCCTTATTTATTCATTGCTTTAAGGGCTTGATTTGGTTTGGAATAGAGCAGTGTTTCGTGTGTCTTCTACTGAACTGCTTTTTATTCTTTTCTTCAATCAAATTTGTTCAAATTGTTATAAACTTATAATTACTTGAGAACTTAATTATGTTTGGTGATTATATGAGTAACTTCTTTGCTCTTTGGGTACAACAAGTTTTACACACTTTTATTGACCTTTCTTTTATGGCCTTAACCTTACATTTGTAGCATCTATGTCCCAACATTTAACTTGGTAAAATTTTAGTATTTAGTGGATGGAAATTAAGCATACGCTTTTTGTGTAATTGCCCAACTGTTTACCGCTTGGTCCATCTGGACCCTTTTCCCTGCAAAGGAAAATCAGGGTAAGAATTTTTCATTCCAAAATACATCTTTTACATTAAGAACCAAATTTATGTCGTCTTCACTCAAAACTTTCCAACAATCTTGATGTTCCAATTGTTTAAGTTTTTATGTCGACTTGCTTTGGAACCTCACCTAAAGCTTTTTGGCCTAAGCACATTACACGCAACTTGGATTGTACAAGATAGGTAACTACTCGACTGTGTGGTGTTCGATAGAAGCATGTGAGTATTGAACCACGTCATGTGCTTATTGTGTCCTTGGGGGTGTGCTATGTGCTTGACAATATATTGCCCACAGTCGTGATCGCACTATAAACTCTTACTTATATGTTGTGTGGGCATTAAACTGCATTGTGTATTGTGTCCTTAGGTGTGATGTGCTTGGTGACATTACCTGCAATTGAGAAGATTGAAAATATCAATGCTCTACATAGTATCTTTTTTCATATAGAAGCAAGTATTCAAGAAGTTGGGTAAAAAGTCTGACTAGTCACTAAACCTATAGGCTATTTTTAATTTGATCGCTGAAATTTAATTTGTTCCAAATTAACGATCCAACTTAAATGTAACACCTCAGATTTTAACTATATTTTCATATGAGGCTAAATTTAATATTGGTCATTTAGCAAATGAAATAGTTTATGTCTAACATTGTCGTCACACTAAAATTCAAAAGTTGAAGTGATAAGACGACCACTTATTTGCATAAATGATTTATTTTGCTTACGTGTACTTTTTAGAATTTATCGTAAATTATTTGAATTGATATTTAAGTATTTTAAAAAAATCATAAAAATATATCAATAGTGTACTCATTTTGTAGCTCATGTTAAATAATATAATTTGGACTCAAGAAAAAGTAATTTTGAGCTAGTTATGCTCGAATTATCCTAAGAGAAAGAAAAAGTATTATCCTCAAATGTTTTAATAATAATAATAATAATAATAATAAATTCGAGAACAAGGGAGCTTTCAATGGTATATAGGGAATATGAAAAGGTAATGAAATTAATTTAAACCTAAACATAACATTTACCTTAAATTGATTTAAAATCATTAACCATTAATGATTAATTCCATTAACCCTCATTAACACCAAAAATGCCTTTTAAGTTATGTAAGTTACGTACATAGTAGTGGGAAATATGTGTGTGTGTGGAGATGAAATGATTTTTCTTCTACCACAATGTTTATATTGTACACATTTTTCACCACTAACACTTTTGGGATTGAACAAATTATCATATATATATTTTTCACAAGCTATCTTTTTAGATATCTTGGTAGCAATTGAGTTAAGAATACATAGTGTAAAATGGTAAATTCTTTTTTTTTATTATTATATAAATTTTGGCATGAAATACTATAAGCCGTTCAGGTCGATTTATATGTGAAATCCTATGGGATGGGAATATGATAGATCCTATAGGATATATGTTAGGTCAACTATGTAAATCATACGGGATATAGGAATTCTTAAAAAATTCCTTGAGTTATTGGATATTGCGACCAGTTTACTGTAAATTTAAGAAATGTCAGTATGTTATGTCATTTTATATTTATATCATGTTAACAAGAATATGCATGTATTTTTACTGAGTGTTTTTCATAATATTCACTTTTAGAAAAACTTTTCAAATTAGAATAGGTCATGTGGATGTGTGGAAGATTAACTGAGTGATGCTTATAGGGTCGTCAAGTGAAAAAAAAAATTAGAAATGATTATTGCCAAATTTTATTTTTAGAACATCTTTATGTTTAATTATGTATACGTTATTTTTAGTATTTATTTTGTGTTGTGTTCGAGCTTTGGACATATCATGTTAAATCTGAATTCATGTTTACAATTATAGTTGTATAATATGTTGATTTATAAGAAGATATTTATTTAAATTGTTGGATTATCTTTATCAATTTATTGATCAAATCAAATAAAAAAGGAAATTTTTTTGCTTGAATTAGATTGAGGAGATATTTGGTAATATTTCAAGTCTATTTTTTTAAATAAAATAAAAGAGTATTTGATTTGTGGCATTATAGCTTGGTATCAGAGCCCGATTCTACCTTTTTGGAGACCAGATAAACCAAAAATAATATTTTTTTACTATCATGTACAATATGAATTTTGGTTAAGTCAATTATGTGCAAAAAATTATAAGTCCCAATGCATTTTCAGGGATTATTATGCTTTTGCTACTTTTTTTTTTACCTTGTTTTAAGAAAAAAATTTGGCTCCGGTCATCTGTTGTTTTTGTTGTGAAGTAGATACAAATTGTGGATAGGTCTTTGTTGTTGGTAGTTATCATGCATAATGTTTTGGGCCTTAGCACCTGTTTGTGCCAAATTCTTGCCTCATTAAAATGAGTTTTCCGACCGTTTGCTTCAACTGGTGGGGCTCGGTACTGCAATTTCTTTTAGAGTTGGCAGACAAATTAATTTGTAACTTCCAGTTTTGCCACCGTCTTTGAAAATGGTATAAAAGCTAGGAATTCACATGTGGTGGCACCTACTAGTCAAAGGCTGCCAATATGTATATATTCACATTGACCTTGCCACAACTTGTAGAAATTATTGCTGTTCCACTCCATTGCATACAAGAATTCACTTGGCAGAAAGGGGGGGGGGAGGGTAAATGAGAAATTGACGTCTTAAAAAATTGTAAAATTGACGTCTACAGAAAAACGAAAAATTGACGTATACAAAAATTGGAAAAAAATTGTAGATTGATTTCTATTTTATCTATTCGATCCTTCAAGTGACGACTTTGGAAGTTACTCTATAAATACTCGTTTTTCCAACAAATTTCACAAAAGCATCGAACGTCAAAGTCGTGCAATTTTTTCTTTTTGGATCGAAGGTTCCTACTGATTTAAGCTCGGCCAACAAAAATTATTGGAGTCATCTTTTAAATCTTCTAGATATAAATTTTCTTTTCCTTTTCTTTTATTTATTTATACCAACATTTCAGTTTCTACACTTAAAAAAAATAAAACAGACTAGAAAGGCCAAAATTATTATTATTATTCAATTTAGTCGTGATTAATAGGTAAAACAAAATTATGTAGATGTGCACATCAATCACATTTACAATCAAGTTTCAAGCAACAATATCACGACAACAGCCGAATCCAAATGCCTTCTTTTATTCACATACAACATAGACGATACAATAGGCACAGATACTTTCCTGATGATACAAATGCAAATATCGACTAATTTGACGTTTGACCTACGTTCTGAAACAAAACACACCAACATACATCTTCCATAGCTTACAAAGACAATGGTTAAACACTTGTACATTTCGTTTTGTCCGAATAGACACGTGCTTCATGTGATGTCCCCAAATGCGGTCTTCAGGGCTGCTGCGCCATGTAATCGCGAAGTTTATCCCACTCACTTTGTTGCATCTCCGGCGCATTCATCTCGGCCTGAACTTGGTTCGCAGCATAGGGTAGCTCCACCTCGACTACGTCCTCATCCGTTTCTGTTTTCGCTCTCGCGAACGCCCCGTCCACAACTCCAGAACGATGCAGGAAATTATGAACACCCATCGTGGCCAGGACAACTGCAACTTGCGTATTGAATGAGTAGCTTGGCATTCTGTCAAGGATTTGCTACCTCTGTTTCAGCACACCAAATGTGCGTTCAATCACGTTCCTGCACGAAGAGTGGCTGAAGTTGAACTTTTCACGAGCATTTCGAAACCTACGACGCTAACCTGTTTGTTCGTTGCGAAACTGTTGGAAGTGATACAGTATATCTGAACCTTTGTACGGTGCCATGTACCTCGGTCAATGCGCAAAATCGGAGTCCACCAAATAATATTTTCCTAGTGTCGGCTGCGAAAAATTGATTTTCGGACTGTATATGGCACAAGCTAGCATTCGTGCGTCATGCATGTTCCCGGTATAACCAGCAAGCACGAACGTGAAACACAAATTGAAATCGCATGCCGCCAACACATTTTGGGTCGGTACTCCTTTCCGACCGATGAAGTTCACACGCTCGTGACACGGTAGCACAGCTCTCACATGTATTCCATCAATAGCCCCAATGTAATCCTGAAACAGTGGATGCTTGTTCGAGTCAAGCTGTGTGGCTCGACACCGTCATTGTAATTCGATACCGATCTTATAACATGTTCCGAGAGCGTCACGACGGTACGTAGCACTTCCTTAAAAAAATACACAAACAGTTTGCAAAGAATGGTTGAATAATGTTGTAACGTGTCAATACCCCTTCCCATGTACAAGTATGCATAGGAACATACCAATTTTCTCGTAGATATCCACCTGCTAGCTACTAGTTAAGGCATATTGGTCTCGTAGAACATGGGCAAAGTGTCGCAACATCGACGGTACATTCGGAACTCCTGATGGCATACCTGACTGTTCCCGCTCATAGCCTCCATCATGAACATGTGGCCATTTCTAGCAAACGAAAATCGTCGAACACGATCACGCTGTGTGTGATAATATGTCCTTGCGTCGGTCCTGGCAGCAGCCGAAAATCTGACCCATGCTGTAACGTCATCTGCGAGACGGCGAAACAACTCCTCCTCACCATCTTCATCCTCAGAGTCTGAGTGTCGCTACAACATGCACTCCAAACTCATTATGGGTAATGAAGCCGCTGCCTTCACGTTCCAATAGAAAGCAAATACATATATATAGAACATATGCACAAAGTTGCTTGCTTAAATAGGCCAGATAAGCTGGTGTAATGATTGTGCAAAGAAAAAAAAAGGGCTCTGCAGGGATTAGAAGGAACACATTAGTTTTGTCATGGGCAGCAAGATTCCCTGACCTCAAATTAGTTTTGTCATGGGTAGCAAGATTTCCTGACCTCAATTTTTCTTTTTTCATGGGCTACAAGATTCCTTGACCTTAAGTTCAAATCAAGATTGAGTGCAATGGTAAGAAACACGTTCAAATAGTTCTGAAATAACATTACTAACACATAAATGTCCAACCCATTCGTAAAGAATGGGAAATAGTACGCAACAAACCGAACGTTACAAACAGGGGAGGGGCAACTACACTAATACATCCTTGAACAATGAACAGATGTGAAAGGTCTTAGTGGCGCGACTTGCCACGCTCATTGAAGTGCCACTCGATCCACTCAAACTTTTCATCTGCATCCTACATGATAGATAGCATATCCTAACAGCGCTTTTGCATCAGAAGTGTACAGGCGAAGTAGTACAGCTGGGAGCGGCTCTGTAGCCGGCCCACTGCGAGCAACTCCTCGATTGCAGTGGCCCCAACATTGTCGGTTAGATTGATGATGTTATTGAGCTTCGCGGCCACTTCCTCGACTGCACTAGTAGCCCGGTCCACAAAATTGGACAACACCCGAGCCGAAATTTTCTTCTGCTTTCCCTTACGTCCCCTCGTGGATGACCAGTGTTTCTCGCCGCTTCTAGCGTTGGACTCATTCATGCTCGCTATAGCTAGTGTACCGTCCCCTTCATCGCTAGAATCGATGCCCTCTCCGTCGATGAGAACGCTATCCAAGTCGTCAGTCGCTGCACGGTCCTCAAATATAGCGAACCCCATTTTACAAAACAGACTCGGGGTCGTTGCGTACTTGTCACCATCGTAGCTTTCCCTAAATAGCTGACGATAGCGGTTATAAATCTCGCTAACATCTATATCCTTAAACTCCTTATACTCTTTGTTCTCTTGCAATAACGAGTGGACAAGAGAATATTAGGATCGAAATAATTCCATGAAATCCTTGTTATCACTTTCTAATTTCGAAAGAATACCTGAATTGTGTATTCGAACCAGATCATAAATTCAAAATATAAGCATAATAAGACAGGTTAGTTACTCACCAAGCAACCAAATGTATCTTCAACACACTCCTATTCACTTTGCCCCGTCATCTAATTTAACAACAACTTCCAGCCCATACCAGAAGACATTACTGCCCAATAAATAACATACGTGATAAGTGATACATATACATGCAAAAATATATACATTGATTTTTAATATAGTAACAGTTCAGTAGAATCCTTCTATGGTTGACTGGAGTTCAACACTTCCCCAGATCACGTTTCTTGTGAATTAGTCAAAGATATAACTTTAGATAACAGCAATTTCAGTTTTAGAATACCAATACAGTAAATTCAATGGTAGGCAGAATTTTTGGGCTACCCTAATTACTCGAAAAAACTAACCTGAATCTGTATATGTTAAACTAACCAGCATGGAGATCAAAGATCAGCAAATATAAATTTTCTTACCAACTATTTCTAGACATAATTTCATTGAAAAGAAGTTGTAATCAAATTCTTACCCAACACACAACCGATTAAAATGTAATTAGTCAAAGAATACCCGAATTGTGTATTCGAAACATGTTGAAGAACATCAAGCAAACACAAAATCCACCAAACTTCTTGTGTATTTCTCAAAATATGCAGATCTTGGATTGACAAAAAATGCCAATCACTTAATAGTAATTAAAAGCAATTTTAGACCATAGAAAAACAAATCAAATAAAGAAAAAGCTTTAGGTTAACACAATACCCAAAATTTGAACCAAATTAGAATATAAGAAACTCATGCTTTTCCTTTTGCAAAATTCAATAATTAAGAATTATCTATAAAAAATATAGACATGATAAATGAAAGATTTGCAGATCAATCTGACCAAGAAAACAAGAGAAAAATGAAATGTTGAAACAAAATCAAAGAAAGTTAATAGGCTTTCTTGAGCAACCCATTTCCTCATTTCGCAAATGTCACCTGTCGGTTAATCTTGTTCTCAATCCTCTTCAACTCCACACTCCCCCTACCCATGATCTCTCTTTCCACCTTTATCTATATCACTATAAATCTATACAAGTATGTGTATATAGTTGAGTCTTTAACCACCTTTCTTCTGTTGGGCCTCTTTCTCTCACTTTGCACACAATTTTTCTGTTAACCTAAAAGAGACATATTTCATTCAGTTCTTAACTTCACTAAAATAGACTGGAGTATTATTGGAAAATTTCGATTCTGGAACTAACAACGCCATTGAAGCTCTGAAATTTCTAGAAAGTTCAATTGCAGCCATGGTAGGAACTTTAAGCTAACTACGAATCTCTCTAGAGAGGTTTGCAGGGTCAGAATTCTGTCTCATTTGTTGCTAAACGAAATGGGGTCAAAGATGATGCAATTGGAGTTAAACCGTTTGTTCTCTGCATCTGGAGTTATTCAAGACGCATCAAAACATGTCTCCCTCTTTTTGTAAGACATTGGTTTAAAAAGCATTAACTGAGAACAAAACATATGGTACTAGATGAGAGGCTGGAACTTACCCTGATTTTTCTCACCCACCATTCTTCGGATGCTACAACCCGGCCCGTGGACTCATCATATTACCCCGTTGGAGGACAGGAGATCGCGAAGGCGGCTGTGATCACGACGCATTGCGTCCCAGTAGTTCCGGAGCTGTTGCATTGTCCAATTATGGCTAGACGACGAATTGAACAACGAAACCACGCGCTCCCAGCCTTGTTTGGTGAAGCACCTGCCATGCGGATGGCCTTCGGCAATTGCTGTTTCACAGGCAGCTATGAATGCCATCCTCTCTGTGGGGGCATTTCTTCTCGATCCTCCCTCGCTTGCGGCTCTGGGTGCCCTGAACGGTGCATGCTGTGCGCCATCGCCCATCTGGGAGAAGGAGCAACTGGTTAGAACAAGGATGTAAGAACTTCGTCTCGCTCTCGCTAACATGTATGCTTATCTCACTGAAAGGTGGATCCATTCGGTTTGTTGCTGGAGTGTCGGAGTAATAAATGCTGTGGGTAGTCAAGCCTCGCGAAAATTTTGTGCCGCCGACGCCGGGGAAAGGGTAACGATCGATTGGGGTTTGCGTAACACTTGCAATTTCTAGCAGAAGAGGGCTTGCTGGAGTGGTATTGAAGATCTTGCACTGTTGATCGGTGTGATTTGGGAAAGAAAATGAAGGGCAAATGAGGGAAGTTAAAGTATTCTACAGTTTGATATAGTGTGGGGCGTCAGACAGCAAGTGGAGCTAACGGTCGAATTTCTCATTAAAATGAGAAAAAAAAGGTGGCGCAAACAGGCACTCAGTCTTGTTTTTGATTTAGTAACATATGCAAGATATTATTCCAGAACACAAAGCTTACTATGATTAGGTGATGAACTTTCTCCCATTTTTGTTGGAGGTATTACTGAATTCCATAAAACATTTATACGGTTTAAAAGCACTGCCATATAAAAGTTGTTACAAATAAATTTCTCAAGAAAAATGTTGCAATATTTAAATGCTTGACATTTCTTAATTTATGATGCTTTCTAACTATGGATTGTTAGGCCTATAGATATTTTTTCCAAAAGACATTGACTATTTTGGTTTTCTTTTTAGGGGGTGTTTGATAGACATTTTTATGTAAAAATGTATTTTAGAATAATAAATTGATATGAAATGTGTGGTTGAAAAATAAGGAAAAGTTTTTTATTTACGTGTAATATTATTTTAATAAAGAATGCGTGGTTGAAAAGAAGAGATAGAAAAATGTATTTTAAAAAAATGGCTACCAAACGGGGCCTTAATATTTAAACATATATAATCAGCATGGCATAACTTAGTACTTATTCATTAGCTTCATTGCTGACTTGAAACTTTATTACAAGCCAAATTGGTCCTTACTTTTTTTTTTTTTTTAATAATTTATAGAATGGACTTGAGAGTATCTTTATTACAAGCCACACTATTCCAAATTGTTCCTTACTATTCGTTTGCTCAGGTATCTTTATTTTTATTTTTGTAAAAAAAAAAATAATCTAATTTTGTATAATGAAAAAGTTAGTTCTATATGTGATTAGATTTTATCTGAATCTAAAATAAGTATATTAAAATAGGACCCGTGGCATTTAACATTCGTCAATCAACTACCGCTCGACGAACCAAGGTAAAAATTAAATAAAACGTTATGTTCCATTGTATTTTGTGAGCATGATATATGAACTATTTAAGTTTGAATTCAAGAAATGTTCATAATATTATAATGAAATACGTTATGATGTTAATATTTTGTTTAATATACAATGAGGTATGATGATTAGCCATTATATTAAAATCCCAAAAGCATAATGTATAATTTGATATAACTAACAAAGATAAACATAATTGGACACTTATGTGACAGACATGGCTAGAACTTATTAGATCGCTAGAAAGACCACAATTTGTAGAGCAACATTGAACTGTAGGTCCATTATTCAGTCATATGAGAATTACATAACTCACCTGACTTGTTCACTTGTCGAACATGTGCAAGAAATCTATGAAATATGTATGACCATTGTGGATGTAGGACTAGAGATCACGTATATCGAAGCTGTGAATAATCTCATACACTCACTTCACCTCAATCGGGATAAACTTGTGAGTCATGGTTAGGAATAAGATGCTAGAAGGTAAGTTTGGTATATATTGTCGGACCCTTCTAATAGGTGGAGTAAGAGCTTGCAACCCCAACCTTAGATAGTAAATGAGCTCGATGATGAGACTAAGCTTGAGCCCGAACCTGAGCCTCAATTTGAATCGAACCTAAAGGAAGATCTTGAATGGGAGGATGGGGATGACTTCTGATTAGAATTAGAGAAAGATCATAAGCATGAACTTGAGCCACTGGTTGAGATGGACATAGAGTCAAGCCTAAGGCAGAAGATACTTTCGAAGATGAAGCTCCACCAACGAAGATTTGTAGGATTCATAGGGATAAGAACTTTGATTTTTTTCCCTTTAGCATTTTTTTTCTCTCAACTATGTTACTGGAAATTAAAAATTGTCAAACTATTGTATATTCTGATTTCAAAGAGTATTATTAATAAAAAAAAATTATTTTCCTCGAGCATATTGAACTACTTTGTTGTCCAACATTTATAAGACAATTTATTTTTTTAATGTAAAGGAAATGGCAGGACAGCAAGACCAAGCAGCTATATTTAGGGATCTGATAAGGGTGGTGCACAACCTAGGTAGGAATCAGGCACCCGTACTAGCACCTTCTCAGAATGGACCAAGATATGCCAACAATACGAGTTCAATTGTGAAGCATTTTTGTCGTTTTAAGCCTCTTTCTTTTGATGGTAGGGTAGATCCTTTGACAGCTGAAGAGTGGTTAAAAAGGTTGGAATGAATCTACAAACACGTGACATGCAATATCAATATTTTTATTAGGTAGGGAGTGATGGTCTACTTTAGTCTATATGTTGCTCATGAGCCACCGAGCACCAGTCTCTTCTCTTTGTGGTTTTTCACCTCTGGTCTGTTTTTGGTCAAAAGATGAAATTTTTAACTAGCAACTAGAATTGTATGCATTGTATAAATAGAAAACAACCGATCGAGGTCTGGAGAAAGCTGCAATCAAGAGGATTTCCCAAATGCTCCCTTCTCGATGCCAGATTAGGAAAAAAAAGAAATAAGAGACTTTTGTCACCTGTCGTGTATCGTTGGTCTTGGGACCATCAAGAATCTCATGTCATGAAGTCGACATAGTATCTGATAGTGTTTTAGAAATTTTTATTCCATCCGATAAAATTTTGAACACCAATAAGATCGTTAGAGCAGTAAAGCTAGAAATGAAAAGAAAAGATTCATAGTTGATCTACACCTCTTATACTTGAAAGACTTTTGACATTATTCTGGAAATAGACTGGTTAGGGAGTAATCACGCAATCATTTGATGTTTCGAAAGGGAAGTAGTTTTTTAGAAGCCTAGGGAGGAAGAGTTTCAATTTTCACTGTACAAGTTAAGTCTTTACCTCGTCACGTGTCTGCCATGAAGGCGAAAAAGATGTTAAAGAAAAGATCTTACCAGGGATTTCTAGTGACTATATATAGAACTTAGCAATCTGAACTTACTATTTGTAATGTACCGATTGTACGAGATTTGATTGATGTATTCCCTGATGACTTACCCGACGCACCACCTGATAGGCAATTGGAGTATATAATTGACCTCGTACCTGGAGCAACGCAGTGTTTAAAGCTCCATACAGGATGGTGCCAAAAGAACTACAAGTATTAAAGATACAATTATAGAATTGTTGGATAAAGGTTGCATTCGACCAAGGGGTGCATCAATTTTGTTCGTGAAGAAAAGAGATAGATCAATGAGATTGTGCATTGATTATAGGGAACTGAACTGATTGACTATCAAGAATAAATATCCCCTTCTTCGGATTGAAGACCTCTTTAATCAGTAGAAGGGTGCAACAATATTTTCCAAGGTGAGGTTATCATCAACTGAAAATAAAGGCAGATGACATTTCAAAGATGACATCTAAAACTCGCTATGGTCATTACGAGTTCAAAGTAATGCCCTTTGGATTAACAAATGCTCCTGTAGTATTTATGAATCTGATTGATAGATTATTCCATCAGAATCTAGATTAATTTATCATTGTATTAATCGATGACATTTTTGTGTATTCAAAGAATAAGGATTAACATGAAGAACAACTTAAGATAGTGTTGGAGATACTACGAAGGAAGAAATTGTATGCCAAATTTGAGAAATGTAAATTTTGGCTTGATTGTATAGTTTTTCTTGGTCATGTGGCTACGGCGCAAGGGATTGAAGTAGACCATTCTAAAGTTGAAACGATAACCTACTGGCTTAGATCGATTAATATAGGTGAAGTTCGTAGCTTTTTGGGACTAGCCGGTTATTATCGAAGATTCATTAAGTTATTCTCCAAAATAGTTAGGCCGATGACCCAACTAACCAGGAAGGGCTTAAAATTTCAATGGATTGAGATGTGTAAGGAGACCTTTTACGAATTGAAACAGAAATTGTTTATAGCTCCAGTATTAGTTATGCCAGAGTATTTAGATGGATTCATTATATATAATGATTCATCCAAATAGGGTTTAGGATGTGTACTAATCTAGTTTGGGAAGGTGATCGTATACACCTCAAGACAATTAAAATAACACTAGCAAAACTACCCTACACATGATCTAGAGTTGGCGATGATAGTACACGCTCTAAAGATATAGCATCACTATCTTTACAGGAGAAAATACGATATTTATATGGATTATAAGAGTTTAAAATACTGCTTCACTCAAAAGGATTTGAATATAAGACAGAGAAGGTGGTTGGAGTTAGTTAAGGATTATGAATGCCTATCTATTACCATCTGGGTAAAGCTAATATAGTTGTGGATGCTCTTAATAGGAAGACGGCGGGACAACTAGCAGTTTTACCCACAACTCAAGTGCAGTTGATAAATGAGTTTGATTAGTTGAAAATGGACGTTGTCATTCCACCAACTCAAGTTATTGCCAAGATTACATCATTAAAGATTCAACATACTCTTAGGAATCGAATCAAAGATGCTCAAGACAATGACCCGTTTTTTAGGAAAATTAAGGCAGAAGTTGGTACAAGTAGAAGGCAAGATTTTGCAATAGAAAATGATAATATTTTGATGTTCGATGGAAGATTATGTGTACCAAAAAGATGAAGGGATAAGAAGAGAAATATTAGAGGACGCTCACTACGCCACGTATGTTGCACATCTCGGTGGTACTAAAATGTATCAAGATCTTCATGATACATTTTGGTGGAAGAATATGAAAATGGAGATTGGTCTCTTTGTTGAGAAATGTATTGTATGTTAGCAAGTTAAAGCAGAACATCAAAAGCTATCTGGACCATTAAATCCATTGGAAATTTTAGAATGTAAATGAGAGCAAATAGCCATTATTTTTGTGATGGGTTTTCCGCAGTCGATGAAAGGACATAATGCCATTTGGGAATTATGGACAGGTTAACAAAGTCAGCTTATTTTCTTCTAGTAAGAATGAACTATAGTATGGATCAATTTGCTCAATTATATGTTAAGAAAATTGTCAGACTACATAGAGTTCCAGCATCCATCATCTCAGATTGAAACTCAAGGTTTACTTCTAAATTTTGGAAGAGCATGTAAGGAGCTATGGGGACAAAGTTAAATTTCAGCACTACCTATCATCCTCAATTTGATGGACAGTCTGAAAGAAATATTCAAATCTTAGAAGACATGCTTCGGGCATGTGTTTTGAATTTAGGAGGTAATTGGGAATCACATTTATCATTAATAGAGTTTGCATACAATAATAGTTTTCAGGATACTATTGACATGGCTACTTATGAAACTCTCTATGGTAGAAGGTGTAGATCCCTGATTGACGAGGTCAGAGAAAATCGAATTTTGGGTCCAAAAATTATTGCAAAGACTGCGAGCAATTGATAAAATTAGAGACAGAATAACGTCTGATCAAGATAGACGGAAAATCTATGCAGATCAACGGAGGAAATCAATAGAATTCGAAGTCGATGATAAAGTATTTCTAAAAGTGGCAACAATAAAAGGGGTTCTTAGATTTGGCAAGAAGGAAAATTTGAGACCTTGATATGTAGTTTCTTTTGAAATCCTAGATAAAATTGGAATGTGGCATACCGTCTAACATTGCCACCTAGACTATTGGCATTACATAATGTATTCCATGTGTCAATGATTAAAAAGTATGTGTATGATTCCAAACATGTGATAAGCTACGTATCATTGGAAGTACAAAAGGATCTGATGTATGAAGAGACCCTTTTGAAGATTATTGAAAGGAAAGTACATGCATTAAGAAACAAAGAAGTTGCCTTGGTCAAAGTTCGATGGAAAAATCATGAAATCAAAGAGGCTATTTTGGAGAAGGAAGAGAAAATAAAAATCAAGTATCTAGAACTTTTTTACTAAATAAGGTAATTTCGAGGACAAAATTAATTAAGGGATAATAAATGTAACATGCCGAATTTTAATTATATTTTTATATGGGCGAAATTTAATGTTGATCATTTAGCAAATGAAATAGTCCATGCCCAACCTTGTCGTTACACTAAAGTCCAAAAGTTAAAGTGATAAATGCGACTCACTTATTTGCATAAATAATTTATTTTGCTTACGTGTACTTTTTAAAATTTATCGTAAATTATTTGGGTCGAATATTTAAGTATTTAAAAGTTGATAAAAAAATTTCGATATTATAATCATTTTATAGGTCATGTTAAATAATATAATTTGAGCTTAAGAAAAAGTAATTTTGAGCTAATTATGCTCGAGTTATCCTGATAGAAAGAAATAGTATTACCCTCAAATATTTTATTAATACATGATAATAATAATAATAATAATAATAATAATAATAATTCAAGAATAGGGGAGCTTTCAATGGTACGGTTACGGTTACAGAGAATTTGAAAAGGTAATTAAATTAATTTAAACATAAACATAGCATTCACTTTAAATTGATCTAAAATTCATTAACTAATTAATAATGATTAATTCCGTTAACCCTCGTTAACATGGAAAATGCCTATATATATCTATATATACACATACATGAAATGATTTTTCTTCTACCACAAAGTTTATATTGTACACATTTTTCACAACTACACTTTTGGAATTGAACAAAGTATATATATATATAAAAAGCTATATTTTCATATATCTTGGCAGCAATTGAGGTGAGAATACATAGTGCAAGGTGGCAAATTCTTTTTATTTTTTTATGTTTATATAAATTTGGCACGAAATATTATTAGGTTTTCGGGTCGATTTATATGTTAAATCCTACGGAATGGATCATTGGGTCGAATATGTTAAATCTGACAAGGTAGATTGTTAGGTCAAATATGTAAATTTTATGAGATATAGGAATTTTTAAGAAATTTCTTGAGCTATTGAATACTGCGATTAGTATACTCTAAATCTAAAAATATATGTATGTTATGTCATTTTATATTTACATCAAGTTAATAAGAATATGCACGTATTTTTACTGAGTATTTTTTAAAATACTCACTATTACAATAACTTTCTAAATTAGAACGGATCATGTGGACGCGTAAAAGATTGATCGAGTGATACTTATAGTGTTGATAAGTAAAAAAATTTAGAAATGATTATTGCCAAATTTTATTTTAAGAACATCTTTATGCTTAATTATGTGTACATTATTTTTATTATTTTTTTGTGTCGTGTTCGAGCTTTGGATATATTACGTTAAATTCTGAATTCTTATTTAAAATTGTAGTCGTTTAATATGTTGATTTATATAAAAAATTTATTTAAATTATTGGATTATCTTTATCAATTTATTGATCAAACTAAATAAAAAGAGAAAATTTTACTTAAATTAAATAGAGAAGATATTTGGTAACATTTCAAATCTATGTTTTTATAAATAAAATAAAAGAGTAATTGACTTTGGGCGTTACAATAACTATTTATTTCATGTTGCACACAAAACTTTAATGCAGTCCACTTTAATAGTCCAACAATATATTTTGTTGCGCGCTTATCAATTGAAGAAGTTTTCAAAGGTTTCTTTATTCAAATGGTAAAATGTATAACCATTTGACACATTAAGCTTCCGTTTGTTTCTCATTTTTGAAAGAATGAGAATGAAAAATATAGTCGTTGCAGGCCTCACACAAGAGATAAAAATTTAAATTTGTTGGCTTGATGTGATGGATAATAATCATATTTTTCATTTTAATGAGAAAAGAATGGGAACCAAATAGGGGCTAAATTAAAAATCACTTTTTACTATGGAGACTTAGTAACCAATGAGAAACAAAACTTAAAGCTACTAATTTGGAACAATAATGCAAACAATACTTAAAGTTAGATAAACAACTAGTTTGGAACAAATAAAAGTTGAGTGATCAAATTGAAACAAGCCTATAAGGTCCGTTACACTCAGGTTTTATACCTAGAGGATGTTTGATGGGAATTAAAATCAAATTTTTTAGTAGACGCTTGTTTGGTTTGGATTAAAATTCATTTTTAATTTAAGCCAAAGTCAAACATTCAATATTAACACATTTCAAAATTTTTATCATAATCAACTAACAAAATCTAGTTTTAATCTCCACCAAACATATTCTAGAATGTGATAGGAATTTTTGAAATGTGTGTATAAAAAATTGTGAGATCTATGTAAAATGTGATTAATATTGATTGTAGTTAGATTAAAATCTCTTTTCCAAAAAGGCTCTTAGAAAATTCTTCAAAATTAAGAGAATGTTTGTTAGGAATTAAAATTAAAATTTTTTAGTAAATTGTGATAGACTTTTTTGAAATACGTAATTGAAAAGTTGTACTAATTAAATTGTTTCACCTTAACTTACATTAAAATCAAAGTTTACTCGTGCCGAACATGCTCTGAATTGCCATCGTTCTCGCCAAGTGCTCAATCATGGGCTTAAAAGGATTTTCTTCCTCTGCATTCAGCGCCCCAATACTCGGCCGAATTCTAACTCTCCGGGAAAATACATTTCATTTTTATATACAAAGAAGGAACATCGAACCCTAAAGCTATTTCAAGAGTACAAATGGTGAGCCCCTGTATATACTAATTATTTTCACGGTCACTGATTTGGTTCTTAGCTTGCTATTTTATATTTTATCTTTCCTTCAATGCATAAGTCTTGAAGACGAGATCTTTATGTGATTTTCAGCTTGAACAAGGAAATTTTTTGATTTATTAATGATTTGTTGTTTATATTTCTTTTGGACTTAAATTATTGAATTCATGGTGCTCTATGCACCTAAATTTATGCCTATACATCAGCAGTTCATCGTCAGATATCTGCTTATAGTTTATTCCTTTTGTAAGTTTATGAATTGAAAGTTATCCGGCTTTCCTTTAGGCCTTTTTATTAGTTTCATGCTTTAGACAGTTAATCACAAAGTTCCACTTTTAATATTTTATTTTCTCTAGAAGAGAGAAGGAATTCTATTTTCTATTTTGTAAGTTTTTGGCTTAACCTTTAATGAATATGTTTGTGTACAGAGTTCGTAACTTGGGTTGTCTTAATTCTTCCTTAAAATTAAAATAAAATACTTCAGGATTAAATTATTCATGTCCTTTGATGAATTGCTATGTATTTAGGGTTTTAGTGGAATGCTTGCAAATGGAAAATTTTTATTCATTTATGAATAAATTATAATTTTCAGATTTATTCTGTTATTTGATATTTTTACCAGAATTCAGAGATTCCTTGTTAGGGTCCGAATGAAAGTATTAATTGGAGGTTAGTAGTGTTTAACAGAATTGCAACATATAAGCTAACAGTACTAGTTGTGATTTCCCCATTAAGAAAAGATCAAGTTTACATAATCTCTAATACAGATAGATAGCACATTTTATGGTTGTTTGCCATTTTCTTATTATAAGCTTTTATTGAATTTAAATAGATGATCAGCTTAATTACGGATTTTGATGTAATAATTCTCTATGTAAGAGAGATTTGTGAATGTATTGGGGCACTTTAAAATTGAAGTTAATCAAAGAAATATAATTAATTATTTGAAAAGTGGAAGCAGAATGATTTTAGAATGCTTATTCGAGTTGATTTTAGAATGATTAAATTGAGTCTAACAAACCAGAAAATAGCGACTGATTAAAGTACGATATTTGGTTTGCTGTTATATGAATGCCTTCTCTTGCTTTGGGCTCTTCATCATCCTTCTTTGCCTATAATTGGGATCGATTATTCGTAACCTTTTAGGAACTTTTGAGGAGGAATAATGGTGGGGACCACGAAATGCGTGGATGATAATAAGTAGTAGTTTTAAAAACCCAATCTAAATCCACTTCATTGAAAACTGACTGATGACATAATTTACATACTCAACTGTTTTTAAAGGCTTCAACTTAATTGGAAAGAAAAATATGTCATTCCTAAGTATAGCTGTCCTTTCTTTTCGATGGTTGGGTGTGGGGGGTACAAAATATGTTTATATTGAATCAGGGTATTTATTTTTCTTTAGATTCTAAATATTTCTCTTGATACTTCGATGATGTGTCCTAAAGATAAGCATGCGTTCTGTAGATAACGTTATATTTTGAGTTTTTCTGTGTTATATGAATTTTGTTAGTACATTGATCTTTTCTAGATTTCAGCACCAGTAATATATTGTTCTAGGTCCACCCTGGTAACACCCTTATGTCGGTTGCATCTATATGAATCCACTGGAATTGCTCTCCCAGTTTGTGAACTGGATCCGTTTCAACCACTTCAAGCAAGAACGTCCCCTGTCTGGATGGATATTTCGTCAGTGACCTGCATTCCTTCTATTTGATTTTCTAAATTCTTACCTTCTACTGTTGCCTCTTTTCCCTTAACCAAATCAGCAGACCTTTATTTCCTTTCTAAATTTGCATGTTCAACACAAATTTTCTTTGTAAAGATAGCTAAATTTGCTTACATGACTTCAAAATTACCTCAAGCACTCCAGTTGGTAATTATATTCATACAATCATGTAAGACCTTCAAACAACTCCGACAAATTCAAACTCAGATTACAACAAACGGTTTTGATCATCAAAACCACCTCGCGACATCTCATTTCCTCTCAAAATGCTCTGAGTCGAAGCAGATAATCTACGCCTGCAAAGTGTTTGATCAAATTCCAAACCGCAGAATTACATCACTTTGGAATGCAACATTAAAAGGTTATTTACAAAATGACCTTTACAGTGAGGTTGTTCTGTTGTTTTGTGAGATGATGAGGGAGAATGTGAAGCCTAATTGTTACACATTTCCTCTGATCTTGAAGGCTTGTGGCAATTTTGTCTTCGAAGGAATGTGAGGAAGTGCATTGTGTCGCAGTTAAAAGTGGGTTCATTTCGAATACTTGCATAGGTACTACTTTAATTGAGTTGTATTTGGATGAGGGGCGTGTTGAGTGTGCTTTTAGGGTGTTTACTGAGATGGTTTTGAGGAATGTTGACACGTTGTTGTCTGGACTGCGATGATACAAGGCTATGTGGCAAATGGCGATCTGGTGCTGGCGAGAAAGCTTTTCGATTTGGCTCTAGAACGGGATGTGGTATTATGGAACAGAATGGTTTCAGCATATATAGAATGTGGGGATATGATAGAGGCTAAGAGGATTTTCGATGTGATGCCAGCTAAAGATCTGATGTCTTGGAATACACTTTTGCATGGGTATGCAAATAATGGGGATACCAAGGGGTGTGAAAGGTTGTTAGAGCAAATGCAGGAGAGGATTGTTTTCTCTTGGAATGGATTGATTGGAGTATACACTCGAAATGAGAATTATATAGAGGTCCTTGATGCCTTTAAGAGGATGTTGAGAGATACTGATGTGCATCCTAATGATGCGACACTTGTAACGTGTTGACTGCTTGTGCAAGGTTAGGAGCTCTTGATTTAGGCAAATGGGTGTATGCATATGTAGAGAGTGTTGGTTACAAACAAAATGTTTATGTTTGCAATGGTTTGATTGACATGTATGCTAAGTGTGGGGTGGTAGAAAATGCAGTTTACGTGTTTAGGAACATGGATAACAAAGATTTAATATCTTGGAACATGATAATTAATGGTTTAGCTGTGCATGGTCATGGAGCTGACGCATTGAACCTTTTCAATGAGATGAAAACTACTAGAGAGAAATTAGATCGAATCACTTCCATAGGTATATTATGTGCTTGTTCTCATATGGGTTTAGTTGATGATGGATTGAACTATTTTCACTCGATGATAAATGAATATTCGATTGAACCTCGAATTGAGCATTACGGTTGTCTGGTTGACCTCCTCGCCCGTGCTGGGCTTTTGGAGCAGGCTGTAGAGCTTATAAGGATTGTAGCAGATTGTGTCCTTTGAACTTCTTTACTAGCAGCCTCTCGGATTCACAGGAAACTTACATTTGCTGAAATGTCTCTTCAAAAACTTATTGAGCTTGACCCGAAAAACCCTGCAAACTATGTTATGCTGTTTAATATATATGAATAAGCTAAAAGATGGGAAGACTTGGCACGGATAAAAGCTGCAATAAGGGATACAGGATCTAAAAAACAGCCGGGATGTAGCCTCATTGCAACCGATGACGGGATTCTTGAGTTCTATTCATTCGACGAGAGGCATTCCAAAACAGAAGAGATATATTGTGCCTTGAAAGGATTGATGAAGTTGTTAAGATTATCACGATATGTCCCAGACCTTATGGAGCTTGGGCAGGGAACCTAGGCAAGTTTAAACATATTAAAAAATGAACACCATGATTTGATTGTACAGATTTACCTGCTCCAGCACTTCCTTCTCCAGCTTGATGATTACGCCCAAAGTATAACGCGGTGGTTGTATTATAGCTTTGGGGTGTCGTATTTATAGGGAGATGGGAAATCATTCAGAGGATCAAAAGCTAGGGTTTCATGAAGTGTATGAAAATAGTTTATCAATTAGAAGGAAATTTAAATATCTATGTGTGAAGTAGTGAAGCGCCGAAATTCCGTCGATTGGTTCAAATCAATCAACGTCAATTATACATCCATATACTCAATTAAAGATTCTTGTCGTCAAACTTTAATTAGAAAATATAACATTAAAGCTTAATTTAATTCTATAGTAATTTCAAAATATGGATTTCCTATAACATATACCCACTTTAATCTATTGAAATCAGATTCTAAATCCACCTTATACATCAAGCATAAAATCGTAGAGAATCACACCAATAAAATAATTGAAATTGAAATTCAACAAATAGATTAATTTCACGATAGATAAAACATGATTGAATCTATGTGAAATATAGTAAATGTTTAACCAATCTCACAACAATGCTTGAAATTGAAATTTAATACATACTTCAATCATTCGATGGAAAGAATATGATTAAGTCAATGAAAATCTAATACATATTAAACCAATCTAAAAACATATTTATAAGAACAAGAGATCCAAACCTAGAATTGTTTAGCAATGGAAATCATTTTACATGCATGAGAAACGTTGAAATAACCGATACTAATCGAGTTCTTCCCTTGCTTCACCAAAGATTTTTAGCCTTCCATGGAGTTTCTTCACCCAAGATGAGAGAAAAATGGTACCAAGTTCGTTCACCTTTGTTCTGGGCTTAAGAATCGAGTGAAAACGTGTTACCATAGTTGATGGCATGAAATCTGGAAATTGCTAATTTTTCTTTCGGGAGATAACTATGCGATCGCATAGTATAAAGCTATGCGGTCGCATAGTACAAATGTGTGGCGCCCAAAAATTCCTTGGACCCTTCTATGCGGTCGCATAGCTTTTGAACTATACGACCGCATAGTTCAAAATTTTTTCTGTCGGACACCTTTTAGTATTTTGGCCAAAACTTTCCTTTTGATATCCAATTGAAGTGATTCAAGTTACGTTGGAAAGCTAACACGAAGGGCTACAACTTTGCTTCAGAAATCATCTTCCAATTCGATCATCTTCCATGTCAAAAAGGGGTCCCAATATGAGGCTAAAAATCGGTGCGTAACTTTTTCGATTGGGAATTGACTTGTGAAGATGTTATGATCATATTTCACTTCCTTTGACTTCTAATTGCACCCAATTGAATCTTAGCATTCTTGAATCATCATTCCATCGCTCGTCTCAGATATGGATTATTTGCAATTTGGTCCCTGAACTTTCACTTTCTTCCACTTTGCCCCTTTTTACTCATTTCTTCCAAATTTCAACATTTTTCATCAAATTGCGACCTAGATCAAAACATAAGAGTAATAAGTGCATTTTGACGTCAAATAATCATATGAATGCAACAACTAAGAGGGGAAAATATCATACTTTATAATCTTATCACGTGATTTTTCAGTACTGCTGGTTCTAGACATTTTTCGTGGTATAGGGCACAAACTGATAAAACGCTCCAAAACTGTTATTCATGAAAGCTTGACGGATCAATATGATATTTCTTTTCATGATGGATGCACGTTGCTCAAGGACAAATGTAATGTCCAACCTACTCTTTGTCTGCAGCTTCTGATGAAATTTGAGTGGCCAACTTTCACTACACTTGTTGTACTCTTTGAAAGTGCTTGAAAATGTTTCATATGCATATTGTGTGCTAGTTTTCATTCGGGTTTAGTTGAAGATGGATTGAATTATTTTCACCAAATTATGAATTTTCAGTTGAAAATCATATTGAGCAGTATGGTCATGTGGTTGACCTTCTGGCTTGTGCTTTGCTTTTAGAGCAGGCTGTGGAGTTTTTAGAGAAGTTTTCAAAGACAGCAGACAATGTCTTTTGGGCTGATTTTCTTGCAGTTTCTCAGATTTATAGGAGCATTAAATATGCCAAGTTCTCTCTCCGAATACTTATTGTTCTTGACCAAAAAACCCTGCAACTATGTCATGGTCTGCTGTCCAATAAATTTGGAGAAGCTTGGAAATGGAAAGACTTGGCTCGAGTAAAGGTTGCAACGGGGGATGTGAGGTCGAAAAAACTGCTGGGATGCAGCTCCATTGTGACTCTGACGATGGGCTTTGTTGAGCTCTATTCTTATGATGAGAACGAAGGATCTAAACTACGCTTCAATGAATTCAAAATTATAGGGGTGCACCATTTTCTGTCAAGTTTTGAGAAACAATTACAAATCTTGAAATTGCAAGATCAACCTACACTGTCAAGATTACAAATCCCAAAACCTACAACGTCACTGTGAACTTTCAAAGAGTTAAATGTGAATTAGTAATTTGTGTGCCAGTCACTGTGAATTTCAGGTTGGTCAATTACTAGGAATTACAGTTCTGCTATATGTACAATTTGGTTGATAGCTTTGTTGACAATGCGTGAGGTGGTTAATATTTTTGCCATTGATTTTGACAGCACTTAAAATAATCAGTGACAGATTTTTACACCTCATTGAATGTCAAAATAGCTGTACATTTTCAATATACAAATAGCATAATTCTAGGAAATTATTTTTGCTATATGTGCAATTTGTTTGATAGTTATTTTGACAATGTGTGAGGTGGTTTACATATTGATATGCACTACGCCTAGCTTTTTTAGGTTATGCGCTAAAAGGGGTAGAGCGATGGCTAATGGGAGTTGCATAGGAAAGCAAATTTTTTTTAATACAAAATAGAAAGAGATTTTTTTTTTTTTTAACTCACACCAATGCTCAAACCTATTAACCAAACCAAACCAACCTAAATCGATTTGGTTTAATTTGATTCGATTTCAACTACTAATTGGGTTGGTTTGAGTTGGAATTTACCCAAACCGATTAAGTCGATTCTGGACTTGAAATCAACCCAATACGAACTACGGCCCGGCCTAATCGCTGATAAATTGAAACCATACGGCCCACTTCAACCAACCTACCATTGTGTCAAGGACCGCAGCTTTACTTAGCCCCTTGACACTATCGCAGCCGCAGTTTGCCCAACTTCGGCAGCACATTGTAAATATTACTTTAAGTTTGAGTTGTAATTTTCGTTTCATTGTAATAGTTATTTTAATTGTAAAATAGCTCTGATATTGGTAAAAGATTAGTATGATTCCTCGTCTTTTAAATTCTACTCCCATCACTTGGGTTTTTGTTCAGAATGCTATTATATGGGGTATTAGTCATTCAAAAATCTTTCAAGCTCACTGGTGTCCGCCCCCT
>NW_019234329.1:216040-220522 GCF_002742605.1 Olea europaea var. sylvestris
CTTTTAACTGTAAAGGTTTTATAGTATATGATTCATTGGGCTATTTTTGTTCCAAAGATTATCTTTTTGGAGTTTGGAAGAAGATGATTAAACTTTGCCTATGTTTGGCGGGAATTCTTTAAATCTCAATGGTACGATCTTTTGATAAAATAATTTTGTACGTGCTTTCATAATTTTTTCCCAATTTTTAATCACAGATTCTCTAAAAATATTATTTTTTGTCAAAATCTATTCTCACAAAATCTACGTTAGGCTCTTTTATTTATTAATTTTTTTCAATTTATTTGCTATTTGTTTTTTTGATGGTTTGATTAAGTATAATATAATGACCATATTGTCCTTTTAATATCTGAATTTGTTGGTAAATGAGTTGTTGACACAATGGTAAAAAAGGGTTAGGAGCGGATTTGCAAAATGAAATAAAAGGTTAAAAATGTATGTGGCTATTTACGTTTCTTTGTTAATACCATTTTATTCAAAGCTTCAGCGATTCTTACTCTATATACTATTAAATTTCACCAATTTTTTGTATTGAAAAAAACACGTATTTAACATTTTTTCAGAATTTTTTGCTTTTATATTTTTAGAGAAATATGAACTGAGGTCTTATGCTTTGTGCTCGACACAATGCCCTTAAAAACCATTGAGATTATTTTTGGCTCATAAATAAGTAAAGAAATCATTCATTCAAAAGGAGGAGGAGGAGGAGGAGGAGGAGGTTTAGGGATAGGATTTATGTACATATAAGAAGTGCATCTCATGGGCAAATTTTTGAGCACTTTGATATTGTTTACTCATGGATTGTTTTTATCCTACTCGTTTTGTTGCAACTATTCTTATGTCAACAGTTCCTTTTTTTTTATCCAATTCATAACTTCATGTGCATATTCTGATCAAGTTTTTCATTGTTGAATTGTAGGTCCTGGTTGGAAGTTTCTCAGAATCTTATGGAAATTATATACAGTTAAGATGAAGTGAAACAAAGGAAATTTTACCGTCTTCCTTTGGCTTCTTTACAAAATGACGAAAGGATTGTGGCCTACGCTTAACTTTACCTGTAACTATGTTAGCCGTAGAATTCACGTTATGCATCTCCAGAACGAACAATCAATTAATGATTACTTAAGTTCTTTATGCAAGCAAAAGCTTTTCAAAGAGGCCCTTCGTTCATTTGATATTATAGAAAAGAATTCAAATTGCCATGTTTATCCGAGCACCTATGCTCATTTGATCTCAGCTTGCTTATCTTTGAGATCCCCGCAATATGGTAGAAAAATTCATAAACATATTTTGAAGTACACCTTTCAGCCTGACGTGATCCTTGCGAACCATATTCTCAATATGTATGGAAAATGTGGGTTGATAGAGGATGCCAGGAAGGTATTCGATGATATGCCAGAGAGAAATGTGGTGTCTTGGACTTCAGTAATTGCTGGATACTCACAGAATGGTCTGGAATTGGAAGAAGCTGTAAAATTGTATATTCAAATGCTACAGTCAGGTCTTATGCCGGATCAGTTCACATTTGGAAGTATAATTAGAGCTTGTTCAAGTATGAATGAGGTTGAGTTGGGAAAGCAGTTGCATGCCCATGTAATTAAAATGCAATTTGGTTCCAACCTCGTAGCCCAAAACGCTCTTATTGCAATGCACACAAAGTTCGGTCAAATTAATGAGGCACACATTGTGTTTTCTAGCATCAAGTTAAAGGATTTGGTTTCATGGAGTTCAATGATTGCTGGGTTTTCACAACTAGGTTATGAGTTAGAAGCATTGACCTGTTTTAGGGAAATGCGATGTCACTGGGCATACCAGCCAAATGAATTTATCTTTGGCAGTGTTTTTAGAGCTTGTGGTTATCTTGGACAGCTCGAATATGGAAGACAGATACATGGATTAAGTATAAAATTTGGTCTTGGAGGAGATGTTTTTTCTGGTTGCTCCCTCACTGATATGTATGGAAAATGTGGTTTGTTTAGTTATTCCAAAACTGCCTTTAACCAGATAGAAAATCCCGATGTAGTATCTTGGAATGCACTCATATCAGCCTTTGCATATGGTGGTGATGCAAATGAAGCCATGTTGAATTTTTCTCAGATGAGATATCAGGAGTTGAGACCAGATGATATCACCATTCGTTCTTTACTTAGTGCTTTCAGAGATCCATTTACTCTCTGTCAAGGGAAACAAGTGCACTCCTATATTATGAAGACGGGATTAGATTTGGATATTCCAGTTTGTAATTCCATACTTTCAATGTATGCGAATTGCTCAGATTATAATGATGTGGATAAAATGTTCAACAAGATACAAAGCAAGGCAGATCTAGTCTCTTGGAATGTCATTCTTACTGCATGTGTGCAGCACGACAAGGCTGGAGAGGTTTTCTCGTTATTAAGAATGATGCTGCTATCTCATAATAGGCCGGATAATATTACCTTAACTATTGTACTTGGAGCTTGTGGGAAAATCGCCTCTTTAGTAATGGGGGATCAAGTTTATTGCTCTGCCATTAAAACTGGGTTCACTGTTGATGTTTCTGTGATAAATGGATTTATCGACATGTATGTGAAATGTGGATCCATAGAAAGCGCTAAAAAACTCTTTGACTGCATGGAAAATCCTGATGTTTTCTCTTGGAGTTGTTTAATTGTGGGATATGCTCAGTTTGGATATGGAGAAGAAGCTTTAAATCTCTTCATGAAAATGAGAAGTTTGGGAGCTAAGCCAAACCAAGTGACATTGGTTGGAGTTTTGACTGCTTGTAGTCATGTTGGACTGGTGGAAGAAGGGTGGCAGTTGTTTAATACCATGGAAGAGGAGTACGGTGTAGTCCCCACAAGAGAGCATTATTCATGTGTTGTTGATTTGCTGGCTCGAGCTGGCCGCATCAACGATGCTGAAGCTTTCATAAATGAAATTCCATTTGAACCTGATATTGTGACATGGAAAACTCTATTGGCTGCCTGTAAAACTCGAAATAATATTGAAGTTGGAAAACGGGCTGCAGAGAATATTCTGCAGATTGACCCCTCTAATTCTGCTGCTCATGTGATGCTTTGCAGCATATATGCTTCAACTGGTAGCTGGAAAGATGTTGCCACGGTGAGGAGCTTGATGAGACAAAATGGCGTCAAGAAAGTTCCTGGTCAAAGCTGGATTGAAATGAAGGACAATAGTCATATTTTCTCAGCAGAAGATGATTTCCATCCCGAAAGAGGCAGAATATACACAATGCTGGAGGAATTGTTGTTGCAAATGTCAGATGCTGCTTATGTTCCCGTTGAGGGTGTAATGTTTACTGGTGAACCATGTTTTCTCTGAATGATTTTTGATACTTCAATGTCCAAGGGTGAGAATTCAAACGTAGTGTTATTATTGAATATTCTCTTTTCTGGATGTTCACATCACTGTTTTTTTATATCCAATGTGTGTTGGTTAGGTTAGGAGATCGTGAACAACTAAAGCAAAGCAGGCTTCTCCATCTTGCAAAGAGGTATGTGTGTCTCATGGTTGTGTTACTTTCTTAAGTGTGTAGTCAGTCCCAATTCCAAGGAAAAAGAAGCCCAGTTTTGCTCAAAGTACATCATAATTTCTTCAGGTTGTTTATGTTGTCTGAGTGTTGATGAGCCGATGACTTAGATGTGCATTTGATATTTTTTTCATATGTATTTTTGCTGGGTTATGTGGAACCTAATTATACTCTTAACTTATCCCCTGACTATGGATCCAACCTAACATTTATAATAAAGTATATTGGATATCGATATATTGTATTAGATAATCCTAATATTTATATTATATAAGGATATTGGAGGGAGGTGATTTTTTAATAATAGAGAGATGCACAGACTAAGAGGCGCAAAATCTCCCTTTTAAACTTCCCAATTTTTAGTAAAAATGAGTGCTTGTAGCTCTCCTATTGATGGTAAACCACTGAAAATTCGTGATTTTATTTTGTGATTTGTGTGCTTATTGTTGCTCTTGAATTAGTGATTAATGTTTATTTCATAACAACTTTCAGAAAGGAAGTAAATAAAGAAAGAAATGGTTTGGGAAAGAAAAGCCTTTAGTTCAGATTTTCCAAATCTAGAGACTATTCAAGTACCTCATCCTCCCTTGGAAGATGTGAAAGTGGAAGTGAAAAATGGGCAGACAGAACATGCTTACTCTGTTGCCGTTGCTACTGCTGCAGTAGCTGCACAGGCTGCTGCCGAGGTTTTCCACATACTACAGCAACTCAATTCACTGGAAAATCAAAAGAGGAGGTGGCAGCAATCAGAATCCAGACTGCTTTCTGTGGTTACCAGGCATGCTACTTAATAAATTAACATTTCTTCCTCAATTGGATTTGATGGGTTGGACATCAAAATTTGTCAGGGTGGAAAAAATTTGAGATAAGGATCTTTATTTAATCTATTTCCTTGGCTGAAAAGTGAGCAACACATGCTTATAATTCTTAAATATTTAGATTTTTTTTTT
>NW_019234329.1:225732-250987 GCF_002742605.1 Olea europaea var. sylvestris
GGAACTATTTTTTCCTGAATTAGCTCTCCTTAGGCTGGTTATTTTGTTCATTCTTGGACTTTATGATTATTCTGTTACGGCCGCTGTGGAACAGCTTAATGATAAAAACTACAATCCCCCTCCTGTGCTGTTTTTATTCACTTATGGCTTCCATCTTGTAGAAATGAATCACTGCTCTTGCTTTCTGCTTTTTGAACATTGAAATCAGGTCCTGTTCTTCATGCTTGTTGAAATAAACAAGTAAAAATTGAGAATTGATAGCAACAACTTCAAAAAAACTAGCAACAACTTCCAGATCTTTTTCATTTTAGGAGGGCCTCGAACCAATATAACGTCTTCATTTCTGCTACATTGATTTTATCATAAAGGTAGATGGTTCAATAATCGTTCTGTTGGACTTTCCTATTATGGATACTTTTCTATCAGATATTGGACTTATTTAAACGTTCCTGTTACTCTGTTTCATATCTACTTCAAAGAGTTGTTCAACCTACATGAACTTTTCAGCTTAGTATTTCTTTGCATCATCAAACCCAATCTAATTTCACGCATTATATCCTCCTCAAGTAACATTTCAATTTATGCCTATGCACCTGAATGCCTAACACACCCACTCTTTGGGACAACTTGATTGTCACTCCACTATCATCGTTATTCTTACCATGCCAAATGACATTCTACATGTTCAATCTTACCAAAACCTTTAGATTCCAAAATAATCTTAATTATGACATAATTTAACCCCTTCCAGGCAACTAAAACTATGTCGTCTGTGAACGATATTCACCAAAGAACTATATGTCTTGTAAGCTCATTTGTGTCTAAAGTGGAAAGATAAGGATTTAAGCACAAAGTTGATATAAGCCTAAAGCGATAGAAAATTCTCTACTATTATTGCCACTGTGTGTAACATTCATGACTTTTCTATGGCATGTAAATTGAAACAATACTCTACCTTATTCAAGGGCAAGGAAATAGTGAAAGTTGAAGCCTCCTCAACAAAATTCCTCTCAGAAAAGAAATTTAAATCTGGCGTGTTGTTGATGATCAACATCTCCATAGCCGCACAGTTATGTGCATTTTTTTGTGAGATTCTGGAATCTTCATTACCCTTTTTCTTCCAATTTCTATGCTTCCTTTTGTTTTATTTATTATGGATAAAGGGCCAGTTTCCTATTTTTCAACTCTCCAATATTTCTAAGCCCCTAGCGATCATGGGACTCGATCTATTGACAGTTAGAGAATATTTTTTTCCCTCTCATAGAAGTACCTGTCTTGAGACGGTTTTGTCATCAAAACTATGCATCACTTTTATGCAGAAAGTTTTAGTTATCTTGCTGAATTGGTAGATTTGTTATTTGATATAACTACTACTACCTTTTGCTGATGTATAACTAATAGCCATCTAAAGCTATTTTCAATAAAATTGGAACAGAGTTCACCGTTGCTAGTAGGAGTTGCTGTCGCTGCTGCCGCTTATGCTGGTAGATATGGCATTCAGGCCTGGCAAGCATTCAAGTCAAGACCACCAACTGCTAGAATGCGCAAGTTTTATGAAGGAGGTTTCCAGCCTAAAATGACCAGGAGGGAAGCAGCTCTAATTCTTGGGGTCAGGTACAGCTAATTCTTTCTTTGATGATGGGAAATGATATTAAACTGGAAATGTCAGTCTCACGTAGTAATTTTCTTTATCCAGTGTTTGGTTTTACAAGAGTGGGACTTTTGAATGAAATTGAGTTTCTTTATAGTGATTGTCAAGTGATGAGAGAAAGTGAAGGGGGTTTTACCCATAAGTTGGGCTTATCAAAGGTTTGAAGGTTGTTGGATTCATAAGGCGAGCTTAATGAAGGATTGAAAGATTTACGCGAGGGTTTCCTGAAGATGTTACTTTTGGCAACAAAGTATCTAGGTTTGATGAACGCATAATGTTGGAGAAGTACACGTTGGAATATGATTTCTTGTATTTGTGTTATTTTGAACTAGATAAGAAAGATGTCTAGCAAGCTATGTAGCTTGTTGAAGTTTGGTGAACTTCAAATTCATGTTCAGAGCTTGCCTTGTTCATGTTATTAGGCATGTGCTGATCTAAAATCACATTAATTAAAAAATAATTAGTCAAGACTTGGTTTTTGTGTAAATATTACTTAATAACTGAGAAAATAGCCTTGAGTCTAAAACAATAAACTATTAAGCTTAAAATTTGTTTGAGCTTTGTTTGATATTATGCATTAGGCAGTTACAGACAAGTTCTTGGTTAATCCAATCTTGAGACCTATATCCTTGGCAGCCAGTTTTTATTACAGCCTATTTTGTTTTGAGTAAGTGGTGTTCATGTCTAAATCATTTGGTCATATGCAAGGAGGATGTAGAAGGAATTGATATCTTCATCCTCCATTTGCCAGGTAATGTAAGGGGTTGATGGGCTTTTCTTTTATCTTCGGGTTATCTCTTCAGGCTAAAAGGATTGAGATGGAGATGCTTAAGGATAGTTTAACCCACACAAGAAAACTTGGTGCGTGTGTGAGAGGAGAGGCAATTGGGGAGATTTTTCATATTTCTTCTCGTTTGTTTTCCTTTTTCAAAGACATGCAGATACTTATTGAAATCTTTGATCCTTATTAGTGTTCTTATCTAATTGGAGGGGTGTGTATTCAAGTTCCTACGTGTTATGAGTGATGCCAAGTTATTGTTGGAGGTGCTTTTGTTAAATGACTTTTCTGTTTATACGTGTTAGTTACTTCTTACTAGAAATACGCAAGACGTAGGTATTCCAGGATGGGGTTCCCACCCGAAGGGAAAAGAAGATGTTTTTCTCCTTCTCCACAGCTACTTGTTCAGCATCATCCCTTCTATTTATGTTTTGATCTATTGAAGGAATACAAAGCATATTAGTGTCTATTGAAGGAATACAAAGCATATTAGTGTCTATTGAAGGAATACAAAGCATATTAGTGTCTATTGAAGGAATACAAAGCATATTAGTGTCTATTGAAGGAATACAAAGCATATTAGTGTCTATTGAAGGAATACAAAGCATATTAGTGTCTATTGAAGGAATACAAAGCATATTAGTGTCTTTCTAAGTTTGAGGATACAAAATAATTGCTTGCGGTCTGTTTGTTGATTGATCCAAATCTATTGCTAGCGGTGTGTTAGTTGGATTGCTGAGTCTTCTGCCTTTACTTAGATCCAAAGATCATGTTGTGTACTTCCATATATGCTTTATTCCTTGTACCTTCAGTGATAATTCATTGATACGATATTTCTTTGGGACGATCATCGATGTGATGAAATTCTCATATTCCATCCGATCTCCCACTTGACTTTAATCTTTAATTTTAACTTGGAACAGGGAAAGTACTCCAGCAGATAAAGTAAGGGAAGCACACAGGCGGGTGATGGTGGCAAATCATCCCGATGCAGGTGGTAGCCACTATCTTGCTTCTAAAATTAATGAAGCAAAAGACATATTGATGGGGAAGTCCAAGAGCAGTGGGTCTGCATTTTGATGTTACAAAGGAGTTCTGGCAAAGTTTTGAAAGCTTAGTTTTGAGCATGAGAAAAAGATTTAACTGAATTATCTACTTGAGACGAACCAATCGTGCACAGACATTCTTTGCAACCTTCAACGATGCTTTGTTGGAGGTATGGCCTTTGTCCCGCCATTTCTTCAGACCTAATGTCTATATGATTTTGTGGAACAGACCCTCTCTTTTCAAGTTGCTTATTTAACTTGAATTATTGAATGTGTGGGAGAATTTTAATATTTGCGTGTGGACAACCGTAGCATTACCTCGTTACTCATGTTTTCTAGTATTACAACAAAACTTATGTTGGGCTTCTATGTTTTCTTTCCCAAGTTCATGAAAGCCAATACGTATACAACCTCCACAACCACAATTGCTGAACCAAATGTGTACGGACGAGCTCGTATGCGTATGGAGTACCTATGTATTCCATCATTCGAAAAATTGTATTGGGACTCCAGCCTATATCCGTGATAGCCATAATGTCAAACCTCAAATCGAGAAAATAAATATACTGTGTGATTAAATTCCATACAGCTAATCTCACAAGCATATGGGTGGTTTACTTTTTGCCGATTCTGCTGTTGAAGATGAAAGCCGTTTAGCATGGATTTTGAAAAGTAAAAAATGAAGAATCATGTTTGGTGTACAATGATTTTGATAATGTTGTTGACAACATGCTACATGTAGTCATTGGACAGATCTAAAAACAATTCATCTTTCCCACTAGTACTTTTTTTACTACTACAACATTGTCAGCAATACTGTACAAAATGATTGTACAAATAGAATTCTCCAAAAATGAGTTTTTGAAAAATTGCTTTTGGATTAGTTCGATTAATTTTATGAAAGTATTTCTTTTAGTTAAAAGAGCTTTTAAAGAAAGTTGGTTAAACGTGGTTTCGTCTAAAAACAATTCAGAATATGAATTTCTTCTATAAATTAATTTTCAAACAAATATTAAGATAACTTTCTTATATCCAATATTTGCTCACTCCCCGCTTAACATGTAATACAACAAACTTTATAGAGAAAAGAGGCATAGATGATTAAGGGCTTGTAAGTTTTACTACGCGTTGAGCAGCACAGGATTCTCTATTACCCAAATTAGATTACAAGGCAAAGTAATTTAATACACAACCCCCCTTTTATTCCAATGTGGAGACAATGAAGAAAGCTATCAAAGTTGAAGTAAAATCTATTTTTTCTCAAAACATATGCATATAATTTTCAGAATAAAATAATAAACTATGTTTTGTGTCATCCACGTCTTTAATCTTTTACTTTGGTAGAATTTGATCCACGATGCATAATATTCACTATTAGATTGTATCCAGAAATCTCATAATCTTTAATCTTTTACTTAAAGATTAGTTTTCTACCCATGCAATGTATGGGTTGCACTTTTTTGAAAGTGTTGTTAGTGTGTTCAATGTTATATGAATTTAACAATTCAAAGAAAATAAAGTTGTGTAATGTCGAGAAGTTTTTTCTAGGTAGTTTGTGTTTTGAATTTTTTAGTTCGTATGGTAGGAATGTTATATTATTGGCTAAATGCAATGAAATAAAGCTGTAAATAGAACATGTTTTGTACATTACAATAAATAATAATATGAATATAACTACTGTGTTTGCTTTATTTATCTATTAGAAGTGTGTAGAATTGAAAGCTAAAGAAAGAGTAAAATTTATTTTATTGTGGCAGTGTCCTTTCACAAAAGTACAAAAGTTCATATATACTGACAGTAAATGTACAAGAAAGATACGACGACAGATCACAATGTTTATATTCTAAAGGATAAAGAAGAAAGAAAAAAAGCCCAAAGCACCCTCTCAACCTCTTAATCTCAAAAGTAGCAAGTTATTGTTGGTAGAGTTGTAGTTAGGAATTTTTCATTAAGGAACTGCACACATGCGTTCTTACTTGATTGCCAACTACTACAAAAGTAATGTAGATGATTTCCATTCATGTTTTTTTTAGGGTGGAGACATTGGTCTGGTTGTCAGTTTCATAGCCTTCAGAGCCTTCTTTGGTTTCAAGTATGATTCAATAATTTCGTCCGATATTTGTAAGAGAGACTTTTTTGCAATTATGGATTATCCAAAGACTAAATTGTCAAGCATATTATGTCCATGTCACTTAGATTAAAAAGTAATTAATTGATTTAGAATTTAATGATAAGAATCATCTAGAATTACGCAACCTAACAAAGGCCTTTCGAATCAACAAAAACACATCAAAATACAATCTTGCACGACTTGAAAAATTTTAAAATCCTTCATCAAATTATTAACATGCACCATAAAACTCATATGGCTACGAAAAAATAGGAGGAAAATAGGGATGGAGAATGTAAAGCAGAAATTGGAAATTGTTGATCAATATATATTTACATAAACCAGACAAAGGAGACACCTCAGAATGGACTTCTAATTTTTAGTAAGAATGTTGATTTTTGTTGTCACTTCCGTACAAATCTCTTCTACAGCTTTTGATGGAAAAAAGGATAAGAAAAAATCAATAAAACATACCTACAAGTAGTATTAATCTAAATAAGAAAGAAATTATAATGAAAATAAAAATTGCAGAGAGAAAATGCAGAGGTTAAACGAACCTTTGAAGCCTCACGACTGATGTAAAAAATGGAAATTTTTCTATGCATATGACAATCAACAATAGTGTCGTATTTCATTACAACATCATTCCTCCTCAGTGTTGAAGAAATCGCTTATCTTCTCCAAGTCCACTCGTTAATTAATCAAGAATCCACTTAACAAACTAAAGAATCCCGATCAATTAATCCTTCAAAGATCCTTCATGGTAAAGCCCACTTTCTAAGTCGACGATCTTTCAACAAAACAATCTATTTTCACAATAATTTTTTGGAAAAATGGAAGTTATATGTGAATCAATTTGAAAAAGAAGAGATTTTTAGATAATAGAGGATTTTAAGGTGTCAATGTATTGGAATGAGAGAGGATTTCGGCAAAAAAGAGAAGTTAACATATAAGGAAGCCCCTAATTCTTATCTCTGTTTTGTACTTATTTAATATTTTATTTTTATATGGAAGATTTTTTTGCACCTGCTTCTCTTCCCACACATAGGTACAGTCTACATATGAAAGATCCAGCCTTTGCTCTTCTTCGAACACAACCAAAAATAAAACTTAAGTCAAATTTCAGACAAATAATGAATGCTGGCCCACATTTGACAATGTTGGAAAAAATCACTCACGTCTGCATTTTTTT
Source organism: Olea europaea var. sylvestris (assembly GCF_002742605.1). NCBI lineage: Eukaryota > Viridiplantae > Streptophyta > Magnoliopsida > Lamiales > Oleaceae > Olea > Olea europaea. The sequence continues at coordinate 232,510 of NW_019234329.1, forward strand.
TTTTTTTTTTTTTTTTTTTTACACACAAACACTACAATGCACATCAGACGGCATGACTTCTCACACGTAAAAAAACCAAATCCAAACCAATTAATCTACAGGGCACATCTGAACGAGCTAATGAATAGTAATTAACCACTTGCAATGTGAAAATAAGCTTACACAAATGAATAGCGAAGGAGGGTTTCATTCTTTTAAAGGAATGCTAGTGGGTCGCACGTACGAGACATGTGCTATAGTATAGTTGAGTACATAATAGCGTAGAGTGGTATTGGTTATTTTTTAGACACCAATAATCAAATCTTATTTTGTAATATTGATAATTGAGAAGGGAAAGAGAAGTTTTGATGGAATAATGAAATTGTGCAAAGTTTAGTTTGGACAAGTTAAAAAAAAAATTGAGCTATGATGGAGGAATCAATATGAAAAATAATTCTGTTAATGGTTCATAATGAAATGTTAGCTAATAGACAAAAGCAAATATTATAAGAAGCAAACGAATGATGATCTATATGTTTTAGAAGCTGCACTCGTTATATATTCATAATCAAGTTAGAAGCTAAAGCATTATGAAGCATATTACACATTCTTGCTAAGCTTAAACATCATGGAAGAGTTTTCACACAAGTTGTGTTTGAAAACAGAACGAAGTTGCAAGTCAAAAGCCTCACAAATTATTGTTATCAGTGCTACCAAATAAAACAAAGCTTTGGAGGTGGTTGTAGTAGAATCATTTAGATGGAAAGGACAAAACGAGCAAATAAAACTTTTATGTTGTAGCATTGATGTTGTCTTCAAACCGGTATGACGATGATTAGTTAAGTTTTCCTCTTGTTATGACTTGATCATCTATTAGATGATCCATTATGATCATAAAAAGCTTCATTCATCCATAAAGATATTTAGAATGAATTATTGTGAGATAAAAATATAGCAAAAAGAAAATTACATCATATTTAAACAATCATGTTGTAATAGCTTACCAAGTTGCATACCATCTCATGGATTAAATTCACATCATTATCCAATCTCATTAAGATTAGATCTCACTTCTTTTACCTGCATAATATTGCATAAATAATATTAGTAAGAGTATAAATCGAAGAAAAATTTAATGGATTTTGTGCGGCTAGGTAGATATTGACTAATAATTAGGGTCAATTAAATTGTCATTTTGAAGTCCATTCTAAAATAGAATACAAAAGCATCAAAATGGCACCATAAAAAATAATGTTAAATAATAAATATTAGTTAAAGAATCACCTCAATGTAATATTATATTGAAATATAGAGTTTGGACCTCTTCCAAATTAATCATCATTAAATTAAAAAGAAGTCTCCCAAAAGCAAAATATTATTTAAAAGAACAATCAAATATTTTAACAAAAGTCATTGTTGGTTTGAGCTATATCATGTTCATTTTGTAGTTATAAACAAACGAGAAGTTTTTCGTGAAGATATTTGATTGCTCATCTAAATTATGGTAGGTTTTTGGGAGAGTTCTTTCTAAATTTAGTGATAAATGCTTTGGAAGAGGCTCAAGCACTATTGCTAATATTTGACTCCCTAGATGTATCTGCAGAAAAAGTGGAGACACTAAGAGTTGGAATAAATAATTTAGTATATTGTTTATAAAATTACAAATTATAAAATTGTTTACTTACTTGGAATAATTTTAGCTAGAAGGATGTCAGTCGTCAAATGACGATATTGTAGTATTGCATGAAGTCCAAATATAGGATATCAACATATAGGTTAATTATAAGTAATTAAATCATATTTCTGTTACAACCTATTTAGAATGAATAGAGTTTACAAATTGAGTGCAATCTTGAAGTAAGAAGAACACAAGCGAATTATAAGTCAAAATCCTAATGAATCTGGTTATATAGCGTTCATGCACAAGAGAATAGAACAGATATTCCATAATAAGCAAACATGAAAGCTCGAATGAAAATGTAAAATTTATGTAAGAGTGAAACTTCCATCAGTGCGACACAGTTTGTAAACCACGAACATTGGGATTTCATCATCCATAAGTTCAAATATACATGTGTCACATATTTGAAGCTGTTTCTTCCTCACATAATCCGCACAACCAACGGTGAAACGTCGCACATAACCATTGGTTCTTAGATTCGTTCGTACTGACCAATTATGATGTGAACTATCATGGATTTGAAAACTCTGGACAAATTTTGGCAGATACAATTGAGGGCCCCAGGTACATACTACAAAATAGAATGACAAATCTATAAGTTGTGGAATTTCGAATTAGATGAGAAAAACAAATATGAAATGTTTCATATGTGTAGTTTGAGAAAGATATAGGTAGAAGAGATTCTAGTGAAAAAGGTGCTCACAATTATTCTAGGGCCATTGTGAGCAGCCTCTAATGTTACTCGGAAAATAAGATTACCACTACGTGAAAGTTCTACCTCAAATCCCTCAGACTCATACGTCACTTCTACGCGTGAACGATTAAATATTGAAACATTTCTTTGTATTCAAAGACAATAACATAACCATCTTGCAAATTATGGGGGTAAAAAAACTGTGGCCATCCAGCAGCAAGATATATGTTATCATCAACTCTTTCGAGTTTTATGCTGCAGATTATTCAATTATAACCAATCAAACGTACTGTATCAGTAAGTTCATGTCCTAAGCGTTGCACAAAAGTTATCGGGATCAACTATAAAAAAAATATAACTCTTGTAAGGAATATTATTTACCCTATATTTAGTTTTAGAACTCACTAAATGAATATTACGGTCCAATGATAAATGCTAACAAAGAGATCATTTTAGAACTCACCAAACGATCTTTATGGCCCAATGAACTTGCGATAATTGTAAAGAAACGGTGTGGTACATCAACCCTGTTTGACATAATATTTATACTACAGAGACAATTGATAAATATATATGTTAAATGTTCAACAGTAATAGAAAGTCCTTATTTGCTCAAGGAAAAAAACACAATAAAAGAGACAATTATCAACAAAATTAAAATACGATATTTTATTATACTTATGTGCTGCCTTACCTTTTAGTAAGCTATTAACTTGAAGATTGATCAATTTGACTAAAAAGTTCATTTTTGCCTTAAATTGGCTCTAGGATATCAAGATTTTTTTATCAGTTCATAATAATTATTGCATTGTCGAGTAACTGATGCTGTGCAGTTGTTTTGTCTTTCTGGATGTTAGTACATGATACCAATTCCACTAAAATCTTCAAGTATTTATTTCAACCAAACAGTATTTTTCTCCACCGAAGCCTATCTTATTCATGTAACAATTTATTGTTGAAATGTTTTAAGGTCTTCATTTCTGTAATACTGTTGTAATTATCCAATAGAAAAATTTTCGCTTTTATTTGCTCCATTTAAATAGGTACAAACTTCAATAAAACATAATCGTGTAAAAAGAAAAAAATTAAATCGAAGTGTGTATCAACAAAATTTACACCAGCAAATACAACGCACTGTATTGGTGACATTGAATAATAACCTACCAAACGAAAAAGGATCAAAAAGCCATCATGTGAACCATATGTAAACATTTTATTATTTTTTTATCAATCCACAACGATGAATATATAAAAAAAATTATATCCATATATAGAGTAGCTTATAGGATAGTTAACTAAATTACAAATATGCATACAGAAAATCGAAATATGAACTCAACCATTACATTCACATAAATATAGAAAACTAATGGAAAAAACTTAAAGAAAGCGTACAATGAACTCATCCAATGTGAAGATCAAATTCAGAGGAACAAAAAGGAAGCCTAGAAAAGGCGTTCCATCAAAATAACAAACTTTAGATAGTTAGAATTCAATTTTGCAAGAGAAGGTAAAAAAATTTGACATTAAACTCAGCTTAACATGAAAAAACATATTCACAAGTCATTTGAAAGAAGCAAGAGCACATACACAACACCATAAATTCTTTAACAATCCCTAAAGTGTAATTATAGATATTTTGGGATCAAAACTTGAAGGCTGAAAAAGGAATTTCATATTGAAAACCACATTTGAAGAAACTGAAAAACAAATTTACAGTAACCTAATGATCCCTTAAACATTACTGCACGTATTTTGGAGATAGCTCCTTCAAAGATGAAATGAAGAAAAAAAGGGGAAAACCTAGAAAGTAGCATAAATTAAACAACGCGACTCCAAAATCTGAAAAATAATAAATTAATATACGAAAAAAATAAGAGATCAAAGCATTGATGACTAAACTTACAAATTATGACCCCGTTCCTCAACGATTTGTGAAAATCGAAGAATCAAGTTCCTCCAATCCCTGTGAAAATTGATTCTTTAAAATGCGTAGAAAAATGATGATGAGAAGATAGTTGAAAGACTGAAAGATATATATAAAAAAAGAAGAAATCGAAGCACTGATGAATAAACTTACAGAATATGACACAGTTCCTCCAAGGTCCGTGAAAATCGATTCTTCAAAATATGCCGAGAAATGAGGGGGAGAAGATTCTTCAAAAAAAAAGGAAGAGAGATAACAGTGAGAAGAGAGAGAAATGATGGTGAGAAGAAATAATCCTAACAAAATAAAAGAGGGATACAGCTGTGAAAAGATGGGAGAGTTGATTGAAAGGCAAAAAAAAAAAAAAAAAAACCTGATACATTTACATTAATTGCAGAAAATCGATAAGGCCGTGTAAAAAAAAAAATTAGAAACAAACAAAATCGGATGAACAGTACCTCTTTTATTTTGCTAGGAAAAAAATAGGGACAAATTCTTGAATGAGCTTCAGAATTCAATTCCTTCACTTTTCGAAGAATAATTTATAAATTGGAATACAAAAAAAAAAAACAAATAAATTAGTAATGAAATGTTTTTTTTCTAAATGAATCTTTATTAATCCAATCAGCAAATAGAATTGAAGAGATATAAATTGTAAGAACTTCTATTGTGATTTTTAAATGAAACAATTCCAAATATTGTAAAACTGTACTTATTGACCCAAAGAGAAAATGACATAAAAAAAAATGATTATGAAATAAGAAATAATCCGTATTTTATCCTTGAATATCCCATATTATCCTACTTCACTTCTGAAAATCATTATTAATATGTCATTTACTGTTCATTTGTGAAGTATTTTTATTTCCCATTTTATCCTTCAATCCTATTTTAATTTTTCAACTTAATTAATATATCACTACTACTACAAAATTAATTTTGTAAATAATCTAATAAAATTGTTGACGTGATTTAGAAAATTTCCTAATAAACTTTTAAATTATTTTTGGTATAAAAAGAAACGTCATTCAAAAAATTAAAAATTTCAATAACAGGCTAACTTTAAAAATCCATCGACGATTATATGATAGTCGAATCCATAAATGCTCTATATTCTCTCAAAGCTCATTTCGAGAACTATATTATAGACACATCAAATGATCTAAATGAATATCGAAAATAGTTAAATGTACATCAAACGTATGTGTTCAAAAATGAATATAATTCGTCTTTTTTCTTAAAAAATCAATTACTTTCTTAATATTTATTATTTTTGCGCGATAATTTCTCAGTATAATTTACATCATTTTTTTCAAAAAAAAAGTGTATGACGTCAATTATTTTTTTGACGTAGGATAAATATTTAGAAATAAAAGATGCCGTAAAAAGAAGAGAATAACTATAACTGGGGATTTGGAAGGGAAAACAGTGGATTTTGACCTCGAAAATGATGCCTACCCAAGGAAGCTGGTGGCCACGACTTGTGTGTCGAAAAGAGCTTTCCGAATTGGGGTCATGGGGGCGATTCTGATAACCGTAGCCAAAGTTATGGCCAAATTATCAAAAATACGTAATAAAAAAAATTTAACAAAATTGGACACTCCACCCTGCGCGGAGTTTTCATGCATCAAAATTGCGCCCATGACCCCAATTCGAAAAGCTCATTTCGACGCGCACGTCGTGACCACCTATCTTTGTTGGGTGGGCATCGTTTTCGAGGTCAAAATCCAATGTTTTCCCTTCCAAATCCCCAATTATAGTTATTCTCTTCTTTTAATAGTAACATAAAATTGAGGTGAACTAACATTGATTTATTTTATTTATTCTTTTTCTTTTCCAAATTCATTCCTTAAGTGATTGATTTCGTTACGGACTTGTTTTGCTCCAACATTGGCTCTTCTTTAATTTTTTTTAGAATTTATAATCAATTAAGGATTACATAATTAAAAGCATGTCAATAATTCAGAAAATTAGTGCATATTTAGTCGATAAGTAAATTTTGAAAACAATAATTATTATCTAAAAGAAATAAACAAACTGTTTTTTCAAAGTTCTATTTTACTCCGAATGAGGAAAAATAGATTTGTATAAAACACAAAATCAATTACCCAAGGAAAAAAAATTGCTGTACCCGATTAGGAGTGAATGGCTCATCGATATGCATGTAAGGGTAAAATGGGCAATAATGAAATGCTTCCTGAATAAATAGTAACTAGCATGATAAAAAATTCCTACAATTCGCTGCCATAATTTTTGCCGCACTCTCTCACCATGCATGAGAAGATTTTCTTTGGAAGTGATAGCTACAGTTACTCACTTGTGTAAGTCAACAATGGAGGCAATAAAGTAGTCTCATTAATTTCATTTCTGGAAGCTACAGCATCTAACGAAGTGAGATGATATTTTTTAAGTGAAACTACAGTAACCGTCAGCAAATGATTATATAAAGTCAACAAAGACAGCAATAATGCAGGCACATTTCATTATTGTTTCTAGAAAAACCTTTTTTTGTGATGAATAGTGCATAACGAGTTCTGCTATAGTACAAAACCAGTTCAGTGTGAAACTGCTACCTCGAGTTGAATAGTAATTGTTGGATCCTCTCTTTTAAAGTAAAGGGGATCTTTTTGCATGACATTGCTGACCGATTTAAACAAATCTCAAGTAAAAGAAGATTTATCACTTTATAAAAATAAATACATTGTTGACCAATCTTTGCAAATTTGGCCACAATAATGATATTTTCTATATAATAAATACAGTTGCAATTGTTGTCCTTTCTTGATAGGGAACTTTAAAGATGTCGGCCCAATTAAACTTCTGAAAGGGTAAAAATTTCCCACACAAAATTGGTTGAAATGACTACCAACGAAGTCAGTATTTTTTTGTTTTCTTTGAGGATGAAAGCGGAAAACAAAATACATCGTGAATGAATAGTAACCAACAGATTCCCTCTTTTAAAGTAAGAGGGATTTATAGTGAACCTTGACGGGACTTTCTCTTGAAGCAATAACACGCTGATCTAATCATCATTGTTCCATTTAACACATGAAACAATGTTTGATCGGTGAAATAGATAAATACTTTTTTGAGAAATAGCTAACTCCCTACCCATGAAGTCAACATTCTCCTACATCCCTAAATGCAGTAGCTTCCGATCTGGCATTAGCTGGCCATGGATTTTTGAAACCCACGTGCTCCTCTTTAATCATTATTTTGGATAGTATTTCCCAAGATCTCAGAGGGCAAGGCCCTTACTCTCTATATATGAAAAAAATTCTTGGGCTAGAATAAGCCTTCCTTACGTACTGGAGTTATAACATTGCGCGAGTCGAATGACATAGGTGCACAAGAGTACTTCGCGCCACAACCATCTCCTTTTTATAGGTTCTACGGACCGATGCCTGCTGCTTCTATAGATATAGAGGAAATTCCAACTATGGTTAAAAGGCTTTCGCTTCGGGAAGTTTGAAAGAGAAGAAAACTCCTCCGATTTCGAACATTACTTACGACATACATTTGTTATATAGGCTTGTTTTGCTTTTCACGCGGACTGAGAAATCTTATTTAATGTTATTGAAAAAACAATTGTTGCCAAAACTTTTCTACTCTACCCTTATTTATATTTGTACAATTTCAAGATCAGGCGGGAAAAATTTGTTATAACTAGATAAATTAATAAAGGGTATATTAATAAACGAACAAAACAAAATATTCTCAATAAAGAAACAATATTATATAATTGGGACAAGAAAATAAGGAAATGTAGCCTATATAAATAAGACGAGGGAGTAAAACCACCATAATTAGCCCACAAATTAGGAAAAGAAATCAATGGTTGCTTGTTGTACGAGTCAAACAGTAGATTATGCTAGTGCCTAAAGTTGAGACTAGGTTAAATTCACGTGTACTACCAAATATGATATTGAAAAGATTCGCGAAAAATGGCCCCCCAGGGCACTTCTCCACTGGCAAAGGAAGGACGCTGTCAAACCTGGCAGAGCAGAGGTCGTGAGTTCGAAACATGGGGCTCTTGGAAGGCAAGGATTTATTCTTGGAAGGCAAGGGAACATTTGGAAGGCAAGGATTTATTCTTGGAAGGCAAGTGGGAATTTGGAAGGCAAGGATTATTCTTGAAAGGCAAGGTGCAACTTGGATTGGCTTGCTTGGCACTTTGTCAGACCAGGTGGGGAGCGCTCGGACCCTGGCCAGTCGGAGGCACATCCTGCGATTAACCAGATTGTGTGAAGAGGGGCCAGATCACAGACCCAAGGATTAGTCAAGAATTGGACACCTTGTAAAAAAAAAAAAAAAAAAAGATTCTCGAAAAATGTTTCTTGTACAACATGGTGTTATAACATTGGGTCACAACATTTCATTTAAGGTTGGGAAGCAGTGAGCGTGGACAGCTAAGATGGGAAAAAAATGACTTTTCCAAGAAGTCCACTTCAATAAGGGAGGAAATCATTTTAGAGGCTTAGAGGCGTCATTTCTATCGGAAGGGAAAAAATAAAAATAAAAATAAAAATAAAACTCAACCGAAGCCCCTAATTCATTCTCACCCATTCATCTGCGACTTTGAATTTTTCTCTCGTTTCTCAATGATTCTCTGGTAAGATTTTGTTTCAAAATCTATTTGGAATAGTCCAAGCTTGATTTTTTCCCGGAATTCTTTTGACGGTGTGAAACAATCCATTGTATATTTGATTGTTTTGTATCTCGATGATTTCCATTGGTGTTCTTGGTAAAAGTATGTGATTAATCAAAGAGAACCTTGCCTGCTTTTGAAGAATCTGGGCTTTTATGGTAATCTCTTCCCTCTTTTGAAGGTTTTTAGGTCCAAAATTTCAATTAATTTCGATAGAAAGGGTTAGATTTCAATTAATTTTTACTGAAAGGGTTTTTAGGTGCTGTGCATTTCTTGTATTCTATGCGCTCTTGTATATTTTCAAATTTTGCATTTGTTGAAAAATGTTCTGTTCTTCTTATGTTTCTATTTCTTTTCCTATGGTATTTTAAGTTTTCACCATTTCAATTATTTATGTAAGTATGAAACTTTTGGAAAAGAACATTGCTTCTTTTCAGATTTGTAGCCCCAAGTTATTGGGTATTTGTGTTTTATATGAACGATATGGCAGTAAAGGTATCCTTGCTGTTTTCAGATACTTGTTATTGTTTGGGGTCATATTTTGAAATGGTTAACCTATTGTGTGACCTATTTCGAAGTAGTTTGCTGTTTAAAGATGTTTGAACTCATTTACTTGGTAGTTTAGTGACTGAAGGTGATATTTGTGAATGAAATTATATTTGTTACAAGTTCAACAATGAACGGTTGCTTCAATCCATTTTCTCTTATGTTGATATCATTGTTTTGCTGGAAATGTTATATTATGGAGAAGTGATGTTTTATTGAAAGTGTCCGCTAATTTTGTCTTGGGAGAATAGATGATGGAAAAAGTGGAAAGTAATTCTTTGATGGACTTCGAAAATGTCAACATGGAGTACAATATGAATGTAGTTGAAAGTCAAACGGTGGGGGGAGATGGAGTGATTGTGCCAGAGGTTGGTATGAAGTTCAAGAACAAAAATGAAGTCTTTGATTTTTACAAGTTATATGCTTACAACATAGGTTTTTCAATGAGAAAAAGGAATTCGAGAAAGGATGACGATGGAGTTTTGCGATACGTGACTTTCACATGTAGAGGTTGAAAAAACGTAACACAAGCGGTTCTTTGAAGCCACAGCCTACAATTCGAATGGGTTGTAAAGCCAGGGTCTCTATGTCTGCAGATAATCATGGTTACTAGAGAAGTAATATGGTACACCTCGATCACAATCACAAAACAAGTCCAACGAAGTGGAGATTGTATTGATGCAATTGATAACTAAGTGCGATGTGAAAAAGAAGCTTGAAGTGAATGACATGGCTGGAATTCCATTATACAAAAATTTCAATTCTGTAGTTGTCGAAGTCGATGGATATGAAAATATGACATGCATTGAAAAATATTGTAGAAACTACATTAAACAAGTTAGGCAATTAAGCCTTGGAGAAGGAAATGCAGGAGCAATATAGTCCTATTTTTCAAATATGCAAGCACGGTCTGCAGGATTTTACTTCTGTATGGATTTGGACAACAACTCGAGTTTAAGAATATATTTTGGGCAAATAATCGATATAGGGAAGTATATAAGGAGTTTGGGGACGTCGTGACATTTGATACCACTTACTTGACTAACAAATATGACATGCCTTTAGCACCTTTTGTTGGCGTCAAACACCATGGACAATCAACATTGTTCGGTAGTGGTTTAGTCTCTAATGAAAGCACGGATACATTTGTGTGGTTTTTTAGGACATGACTTAAATGTATGCACGATCAAGCTCCACATGAAATAATTATTGATCAAGACATGGCAATGCAAATGTCATTCAGGTAGTTTTCTTAAATACAAAGTATAGATGGTGCTAATGACACATTCTGAAGAAGTTGCCTGAAAAATTTGGGTACCACATCAATAAAGGTTCAATATTCTTAGTAATAAATGGTTAGGTGTAGGATTGTCAGACGGTTGAAGAATTTGAACAAGGTCGGGGATCGATGATCTAAACATTTGAGTTGCATGATAACAAATGGTTGTCGGGGTTATATGAGAACAAAGGTCGTTGTGTCCTTTGCTTCTTAAAAACAAATTTTTGGATTGGGTCAACCAAGTGAGAGCATGAACGTATTTTTCAATGGGTACCTGCACTCGAAGACATCGTTGAAACGAATTGTTGAACAGTATGAGTGAGCATTGAGGAACAAGGTGGAGAAGGAGCTCCATGCTAATTTCAAGTCGTTCTCTCCAATGGTTCCGAGTGCAACAACACATGAAATGGAAAAGCAATTTCAAAAAGTCTACACAATTTCAAAATTCAAAAAAGTTCTAGCTGAGTTTACGGATAAGGTTTACCGCAACCTCATATCTGCCTCTGAGGGATGTTTTGGGACGACATATGAGGTACGAGAAAACGTCGTTTGCATCGATCGACGTGAAAAGAAAACATTTTGTCTTGTTTCAGAGAGATAAACGTGAAGTTGTTTGTAGTTACCACTTGTTCGAGTTTCACTAAATCATTTGCAGGCATGTGATCATAGTATTAATCCGTAACGACGTCACTATACTACCTACTAAGTATGTACTTTGTAGGTGAATGAGGGATGTCAATTGATTGTACACGAGGATCGCAATAAAATATGATGATCTAGTAAGTACTCCAGGATAGTTGAAGTATGACATATGTGTTAAGCTTTCGCCGAGGTGGTAAACCTTGTGGCACATGTTGAAGTACGGACCCGTGCGATAATGGAATGGATACAAGTTTAGTCTAAAGAGTTTTTGATGAAAAAATGGAGTACTGGAAACAAAATTTTGTAGTCATCATACAATTCATTTAGGATCGCAGAGTACTGGTTCACAAAATGCGTACAACATGAGCGCATTGGATCTTAAAGTGGTAAAGAGAAATGGCACACCTAGAAACTTCGGAGGGAGAGCCCGTTGGAGTCGACTTCGAAGAAGACAAAGGTATTTTGATTTGTTTTCCTACAAACTTCAAGTGAATATTAAAATAAATTATCGTTTATTTCAAATGGACATACAAGCACCTTCAACATGCAAAGGGAAGCGACCAACAGCGAGGCATAGCAGTATACCAGTGGGTGCACCTCATGTTGATGCAGCTTAACGAGAAGAATCTTCCACATATTCACCATTCACATATTCACAACTCTTGGTGGTTGGTATACTTATTATAGCATTTTCATTACTTCTTTGTTACTTACTATAGAGCCACAAGGGAAGTCATTCGTTCACAATTCCTTGTCCTTCGTCTAATTGGATCCATCCGTTGTCGACACATTTTATATTCAATTCCAAAGGTAACATTATTGATAGAAACTTAAATGCAATCTACGTTATAATGTCCTATTGACTTCTTAATTTTCATGTTATATGTTAGGTCACGGTATTCCATACTTCTATCAACATTTACCGCATCAAAGAAGCATGTGATTGTGATAGGACAAAGTCAATGGAGGGACATAGCTAAACAAATTTGCGTATGGTTGATGAAATGCTAGTAGTAGATATTGTCCATAATCTTATAAGCTTAAAGTGTACCTATGGAGAGAACAAGAATGGTGAAATCTGATTTAAATTGTTAACTTGATAAATGTAGCGACCATAACATTAGCTATAATGGCATATCATTCGTAATTATAAAACTTTGCTTTGGTTTTTATCCTAAATTTGCTAAAAGTTTTTGTGATTACATGCCATTCACCCCACCTCCATTATCTGTCTTTTCTCATTGCGTCCTTGCTTCGCAAATTAGGCCATTAGCAGCTCCTATGCTAAATGTATCAGAATTTGCAACTCCTCGGCTTGTAACGAATTTCTCAACAAGTGGAGGACTTGCAAATTCTGATACATTAAGCATAGGAGCTGCTAATGGCCTAATTTGCGAAGCAAGGAAGCAATGAGAAAAAGACGGATAATGGAGGTGGGGCGGATGGGGTATAATCACAAAAACTTTCGGCAAAATAATGATATCAACATAAGAGAAAATGGATTGAAGCAACCATTCCTTGTTGAACTTGTAACAAATGTAATTTCATTCACAAATATCACCTTCAGTCACTATACTACCAAGTAAATGAGTTCAAACATGATAAAAGAGCAAACTATTTCGAAATAGGTCACACAATAGATTAACCATTTTAGAATATGACCCCAAACAATAAAAAGTATCCGAAAACAACAATGATACCTTTATTGCCATATCGTTCATCTAAAACACAAATACCCAATAACTTGGGGCTATAGATCTTCAAAAGAAGGCAATGTTCTTTTCCAAAAGTCCTACACTTACATAAAGAATTGAAATGACGAAAACTTAAAATACCGCAAAAAAAGAAATAGAAACATAAGAAGGACGAAACATTTTTCACAAATGCAAAATTTGAAAATATACTAGAGCACATAGAACACAAGAAATGCACAGCACCTAAAAACACTTTTAGTACTAATTAATTGAAATCTAAACCTTTCTATAAAAATTAATTGAAATTTTGGACCTCAAAACCTTCGAAAGAGGCAAGAGATTACCAAGATTCTTCAAAAGCAGGTAAGGTCTCTCCGATTAATCACATAATGCTACCAAGAACATCAATGGAAATTGCTGAGATACGAAAAAAAAAAAAAAAAAAAAGATTCTCGAAAAATGTTTCTTGTACAACATGGTGTTATAACATTGGTTTACAACATTACGTGTAAGGCTGGGAAGTAGTGAGCGTGGACAGCTAAGATGAAAAAAAAAAAAAAGGACTTTTCCAAGAAATCCACTTCAATAAGGGAGGAAATCGTTTTAGAGGCATCATTTCTATCGGAAGGGAAAAAAATAAAAATAGAAAAAATGAAAATAAAAATAAAACTCAACCGAAGCCCCTAATTCATTCTCACCCATTCATCTGCGACTTTGAATTTTTCTCTCGTTTCTCAATGATTCTCTGGTAAGATTTTGTTTCAAAATCTATTTGGAATAGTCCAAGCTTGATTTTTTCCCGGAATTCTTTTGACGGTGTGAAACAATCCATTGTATATTTGATTGTTTTGTATCTCGATGATTTCCATTGGTGTTCTTGGTAAAAGTATGTGATTAATCAAAGAGAACCTTGCCTGCTTTTGAAGAATCTGGGCTTTTATGGTAATCTCTTCCCTCTTTTGAAGGTTTTTAGGTCCAAAATTTCAATTAATTTCGATAGAAAGGGTTAGATTTCAATTAATTTTTACTGAAAGGGTTTTTAGGTGCTGTGCATTTCTTGTATTCTATGCGCTCTTGTATATTTTCAAATTTTGCATTTGTTGAAAAATGTTCTGTTCTTCTTATGTTTCTATTTCTTTTCCTATGGTATTTTAAGTTTTCACCATTTCAATTATTTATGTAAGTATGAAACTTTTGGAAAAGAACATTGCTTCTTTTCAGATTTGTAGCCCCAAGTTATTGGGTATTTGTGTTTTATATGAACGATATGGCAGTAAAGGTATCCTTGCTGTTTTCAGATACTTGTTATTGTTTGGGGTCATATTTTGAAATGGTTAACCTATTGTGTGACCTATTTCGAAGTAGTTTGCTGTTTAAAGATGTTTGAACTCATTTACTTGGTAGTTTAGTGACTGAAGGTGATATTTGTGAATGAAATTATATTTGTTACAAGTTCAACAATGAACGGTTGCTTCAATCCATTTTCTCTTATGTTGATATCATTGTTTTGCTGGAAATGTTATATTATGGAGAAGTGATGTTTTATTGAAAGTGTCCGCTAATTTTGTCTTGGGAGAATAGATGATGGAAAAAGTGGAAAGTAATTCTTTGATGGACTTCGAAAATGTCAACATGGAGTACAATATGAATGTAGTTGAAAGTCAAACGGTGGGGGGAGATGGAGTGATTGTGCCAGAGGTTGGTATGAAGTTCAAGAACAAAAATGAAGTCTTTGATTTTTACAAGTTATATGCTTACAACATAGGTTTTTCAATGAGAAAAAGGAATTCGAGAAAGGATGACGATGGAGTTTTGCGATACGTGACTTTCACATGTAGAGGTTGAAAAAACGTAACACAAGCGGTTCTTTGAAGCCACAGCCTACAATTCGAATGGGTTGTAAAGCCAGGGTCTCTATGTCTGCAGATAATCATGGTTACTAGAGAAGTAATATGGTACACCTCGATCACAATCACAAAACAAGTCCAACGAAGTGGAGATTGTATTGATGCAATTGATAACTAAGTGCGATGTGAAAAAGAAGCTTGAAGTGAATGACATGGCTGGAATTCCATTATACAAAAATTTCAATTCTGTAGTTGTCGAAGTCGATGGATATGAAAATATGACATGCATTGAAAAATATTGTAGAAACTACATTAAACAAGTTAGGCAATTAAGCCTTGGAGAAGGAAATGCAGGAGCAATATAGTCCTATTTTTCAAATATGCAAGCACGGTCTGCAGGATTTTACTTCTGTATGGATTTGGACAACAACTCGAGTTTAAGAATATATTTTGGGCAAATAATCGATATAGGGAAGTATATAAGGAGTTTGGGGACGTCGTGACATTTGATACCACTTACTTGACTAACAAATATGACATGCCTTTAGCACCTTTTGTTGGCGTCAAACACCATGGACAATCAACATTGTTCGGTAGTGGTTTAGTCTCTAATGAAAGCACGGATACATTTGTGTGGTTTTTTAGGACATGACTTAAATGTATGCACGATCAAGCTCCACATGAAATAATTATTGATCAAGACATGGCAATGCAAATGTCATTCAGGTAGTTTTCTTAAATACAAAGTATAGATGGTGCTAATGACACATTCTGAAGAAGTTGCCTGAAAAATTTGGGTACCACATCAATAAAGGTTCAATATTCTCAGTAATAAATGGTTAGGTGTAGGATTGTCAGACGGTTGAAGAATTTGAACAAGGTCGGGGATCGATGATCTAAACATTTGAGTTGCATGATAACAAATGGTTGTCGGGGTTATATGAGAACAAAGGTCGTTGTGTCCTTTGCTTCTTAAAAACAAATTTTTGGATTGGGTCAACCAAGTGAGAGCATGAACGTATTTTTCAATGGGTACCTGCACTCGAAGACATCGTTGAAACGAATTGTTGAACAGTATGAGTGAGCATTGAGGAACAAGGTGGAGAAGGAGCTCCATGCTAATTTCAAGTCGTTCTCTCCAATGGTTCCGAGTGCAACAACACATGAAATGGAAAAGCAATTTCAAAAAGTCTACACAATTTCAAAATTCAAAAAAGTTCTAGCTGAGTTTACGGATAAGGTTTACCGCAACCTCATATCTGCCTCTGAGGGATGTTTTGGGACGACATATGAGGTACGAGAAAACGTCGTTTGCATCGATCGACGTGAAAAGAAAACATTTTGTCTTGTTTCAGAGAGATAAACGTGAAGTTGTTTGTAGTTACCACTTGTTCGAGTTTCACTAAATCATTTGCAGGCATGTGATCATAGTATTAATCCGTAACGACGTCACTATACTACCTACTAAGTATGTACTTTGTAGGTGAATGAGGGATGTCAATTGATTGTACACGAGGATCGCAATAAAATATGATGATCTAGTAAGTACTCCGGGATAGTTGAAGTATGACATATGTGTTAAGCTTTCGCCGAGGTGGTAAACCTTGTGGCACATGTTGAAGTACGGACCCGTGCGATAATGGAATGGATACAAGTTTAGTCTAAAGAGTTTTTGATGAAAAAATGGAGTACTGGAAACAAAATTTTGTAGTCATCATACAATTCATTTAGGATCGCAGAGTACTGGTTCACAAAATGCGTGGGATAGTTGAAGTATGACATATGTGTTAAGCTTTCGCCGAGGTGGTAAACCTTGTGGCACATGTTGAAGTACGGACCCGTGCGATAATGGAATGGATACAAGTTTAGTCTAAAGAGTTTTTGATGAAAAAATGGAGTACTGGAAACAAAATTTTGTAGTCATCATACAATTCATTTAGGATCGCAGAGTACTGGTTCACAAAATGCGTACAACATGAGCGCATTGGATCTTAAAGTGGTAAAGAGAAATGGCACACCTAGAAACTTCGGAGGGAGAGCCCGTTGGAGTCGACTTCGAAGAAGACAAAGGTATTTTGATTTGTTTTCCTACAAACTTCAAGTGAATATTAAAATAAATTATCGTTTATTTCAAATGGACATACAAGCACCTTCAACATGCAAAGGGAAGCGACCAACAGCGAGGCATAGCAGTATACCAGTGGGTGCACCTCATGTTGATGCAGCTTAACGAGAAGAATCTTCCACATATTCACCATTCACATATTTACAACTCTTGGTGGTTGGTATACTTATTATAGCATTTTCATTACTTCTTTGTTACTTACTATAGAGCCACAAGGGAAGTCATTCGTTCACAATTCCTTGTCCTTCGTCTAATTGGATCCATCCGTTGTCGACACATTTTATATTCAATTCCAAAGGTAACATTATTGATAGAAACTTAAATGCAATCTACGTTATAATGTCCTATTGACTTCTTAATTTTCATGTTATATGTTAGGTCACGGTATTCCATACTTCTATCAACATTTACCGCATCAAAGAAGCATGTGATTGTGATAGGACAAAGTCAATGGAGGGACATAGCTAAACAAATTTGCGTATGGTTGATGAAATGCTAGTAGTAGATATTGTCCATAATCTTATAAGCTTAAAGTGTACCTATGGAGAGAACAAGAATGGTGAAATCTGATTTAAATTGTTAACTTGATAAATGTAGCGACCATAACATTAGCTATAATGGCATATCATTCGTAATTATAAAACTTTGCTTTGGTTTTTATCCTAAATTTGCTAAAAGTTTTTGTGATTACATGCCATTCACCCCACCTCCATTATCTGTCTTTTCTCATTGCGTCCTTGCTTCGCAAATTAGGCCATTAGCAGCTCCTATGCTAAATGTATCAGAATTTGCAACTCCTCGGCTTGTAACGAATTTCTCAACAAGTGGAGGACTTGCAAATTCTGATACATTAAGCATAGGAGCTGCTAATGGCCTAATTTGCGAAGCAAGGAAGCAATGAGAAAAAGACGGATAATGGAGGTGGGGCGGATGGGGTATAATCACAAAAACTTTCGGCAAAATAATGATATCAACATAAGAGAAAATGGATTGAAGCAACCATTCCTTGTTGAACTTGTAACAAATGTAATTTCATTCACAAATATCACCTTCAGTCACTATACTACCAAGTAAATGAGTTCAAACATGATAAAAGAGCAAACTATTTCGAAATAGGTCACACAATAGATTAACCATTTTAGAATATGACCCCAAACAATAAAAAGTATCCGAAAACAACAATGATACCTTTATTGCCATATCGTTCATCTAAAACACAAATACCCAATAACTTGGGGCTATAGATCTTCAAAAGAAGGCAATGTTCTTTTCCAAAAGTCCTACACTTACATAAAGAATTGAAATGACGAAAACTTAAAATACCGCAAAAAAAGAAATAGAAACATAAGAAGGACGAAACATTTTTCACAAATGCAAAATTTGAAAATATACTAGAGCACATAGAACACAAGAAAT
>NW_019234330.1:0-2377 GCF_002742605.1 Olea europaea var. sylvestris
TCCCATGGAAAATTAGGCTACCAAAGGTGTTTCAATCGTATAAGGAAAGAAAAAAATCGCGCCGGAAACGTACCATGCGACCGTATGGTTTTAATCCGTTCAGCAGCATGGTTATTTCGTATTTCCACTTGAATTCCCTGCATCATTCGTGCGGCCGCAAGAGAGTTCTACCATGCGACCGCATGGTAGAATTCAACTTTCATTTTCTGCAAATTGGTCCCTCTACTTGAATCTTCCACTTCTTTGCATCTTTTCTTCATTCTTCACATTCCATCATCCCAAAATGTCATCAATTTGTATTTGTCAAACTCAATTTCTTGATTTGTTCATCGGATCGACTTTTGGATAATTGGACCTTGGTCCTTGAACTTTCACTTTGTGTCATTTTAGTCCTTTTTCGCGTCTTTTCTCATGTATTTCACCATGTTCATCGGTGTTACCTACAATTCACAAATGTAACGAAATTAAGTCACAATTCAATCATTTTATTCATAATTAAGTCATGTTTGTGACCTAAATAAGTGTGCAAAAACACACTTATCAATCTACCAATGGGTACTCTACTCCATCAAAGTCTCTATGATTTCTTCTAGACCCCCTTTCATGCCTACCTTTTCTATTCCTTATCCTATCAATTTCAAGTACTGACATTTGGTTAATTTCAGCACCAGGATGCTTTGCCTCCTAATATCAGGAACTCTCCTTGTTTGTCCCCTTTATAAGTTTGGAATCAATGTATCCTACATATCCGATCTATCATTAAATTCCCCACACATCACATTCATCCCCTTAAAATTTGGTTGCATTGCCATGAAGAATTGATTATTCTCCTACCTAGATATCGATCTTTTCTTTTCCAAAATCCTATAACATAAATTGTTGTTTACCGATGTGTTTGCACTCGTGTATCATTCAATTTGGCTTTTCCCTCTAATAATCTCACCATTTTTATCTTTTTTCCTCTCAATGCTTTCTTTCAAGTTCTCTAAGTGAAAATTTGATCTCAAACAATAATTTTCCACCCTTGTGAGGTTCAAACGAAGTACAAGTAATTTAAGAGGGATATTGACTCGAGGAAAGGACTTAAGAAAGGAATGAATAGAAGAATTGAATGAAAATACGACCAAGAAATTCAAGAAAGTGTTTCTTAAAATCGATTTATATATTTTTCACAACAAAATTGATATCAATAGATGATTTAGGTATTGAATTGATTTCTTGAAATAAATTGTGCTTCAAGAATTTTCAACTAAGAATTTCTTGAAATCGAATAAGCCTCTTTTTGGCTTGGATTTTTTTTTGAATTTTCATTTTTTAACACTAAATACGCAAAAAATCAACAAAGGCTAGAAAGATCGAAACAAAATTGTATTGGCATTTATGTTGATGTAAAAGACTCAACAAGATGATGAAGAATCAAGAAAACGATGGAAACTCGATGAAAAAGACGAAAAAAAATCTAGAAAGATATAGATATGACTTTGATTTTAGAGCCAAAGCTCCGATACCAACTAATGTGAACCCACGTAATGATAGTAGCTCCAAAACCCATAAAAGATTGAATCACAACCGAAAAAAGCTAAAATCCCAGTTTGAAACTTGACCCAATGATTTATTGAATAAAGGAACCAAAGTTATAATATAACTTGACCCTTTAATTACAAGAAATATGAACCTTGCTATGAAACTGTTGAACGCAACAAAAATGAAATCTTTGATAAGTTTGAAATTAACTTCAATGAAGAACAAGAAGAATGCAACATTGCTTTGATTTAATCTCTCAATAATAATGTGTTGTTTTTTGTAATACCCCGACTTCACATTACATCTTTGGCAATATGATTCATGCATTTCATGATATTTACAAAGCCATTTGTATTAATTTTCTTAGTTTCTTCTAGTAAAATGGTACATTCGATTGTTGCGGTTTTAAGATCTTTATATAGTGTTACTCTTCAACTCATCGATCCAGATGGTTAATTTATGATAGAAAATTAGGTTAATCAAGATATTGAAGATTGACTTGTTAAGAAATGGGAATATTTAAAAGACTGGAATTAATATCGATAAAGTTTCAAATTTTTCATTCGGTTGATCAAGGTCATCCTAAACCCTAAAGGGACATGAGGCATGAAGTGACGTGATCACGATGCAATAATATGAGTTTATATGATGTTATAAATATTGAGGTGCGGATTGTTGAAATCGATCAAGAATCGGGTGTCAATTGGGTAAGTAATTAGACAAACGGTTTAGGAATTGGCATTATAAAATATTTTGGGATCTCAAAGCAGGTAAATGGATTGTAAACACATTAAAATAAGCCAGGACACTTGAATTGTACCTACAAGGATAGATCTAAAATCAAATTTATACT
>NW_019234331.1:0-2377 GCF_002742605.1 Olea europaea var. sylvestris
CATCCCCAAACTTTAAAGTGAGTCATACTTGGCTTACGTCCTGTCCATAATTCAAAAGGTGTCTTTGCAACAGCTTTACTTGGGACTTTGTTCAAAATATACATAGCTGTTTTCAAAGCTTCACCCCACAAATATTCAGGCAAATTTATTCTACTCATCATACTTCTAACCATATCTTTTAGAGTTCGATTACGTCTTTCAGAAACACCATTCTGCTCAGGTGTCCCTGGCATGGTGTATTGAGGCACTATTTCACACTCTTGTAAAAATTTTGCAAAATCACCCATATTTTGACCAGACTTGTCATATTTCCCATAGTACTCACCACCTCGATCAGATCTTACAACTTTGATACTTTTCCCACATTGTTTCTCTACATTCAGTTTGAAAACTTTGAATTTCTCAAGTGCATGTGATTTGTCGTTAATCAAATAAACATATCCATATTGTGAGAAATTATCAATGAAAGTTATGAAATATTTATTCCCACATATAGTGGAAAGCAAAGGTCCACTGATATCAGTGTGAATTAAGTCCAAAATTCCATTACTCCTAGTCGAAACCTTCCTCGTAGACTTAGTTAACTTTCCTCTTATACAATCTATACAGGTGTCAAAATCGGAGAAGTCTAAGGAAGGAAGTATCTCATCTTTTACTAATCTTTCCATTCTATCCTTAGAAATATGATCGAATCGCTTATGCCACAACATAGAGGATGATTCACGAATTAAAGCCCTTTTCTTTGATACATTTGTAACACATGAGACATCACTAAAAGAAGCCAAAGATAATTTATATAAACCATCGCATAAAATGCCATTCCCAATCAAACGAGAATCATTAAATAACTTAATCATTCCATTACCAAAATTAAATGTAAAACCACAAGAATCAAGTTTTGGTATAGAAATTAAATTCCGTCTCATCTGCGGTACATGAATTGTATTTTCCAAAACAAGATAAAAACCAGACTCTAAAGTTAACTTCACTACTCCTATATTCTTCAACCTTCACTTGAAATCCATTTGCAACGCTCAAGCTTACTTCATTCTTACTTGGCCTCTGTTTGCTTATGAACCCCTGCAAGGAATTCGCAATATGAATACTGGCTCCTGAGTCTAACCACCAAGAATTCAAAGGTACTTCTACTAAAGAAGACTCAAAACAAACTAAGGCCAAGGGAATACCTGGAGAACTCTTCTTCTTTTCCAACCAAGTCTTGAACTTAAAACAATCTTTTTGCCAGTGACCCTTCTTTTTACAGAACTTGCATTGATCATTTTTCTTTATAACTGCTTTGGGACCACTAAAATTATTATTCTGCTGACTTCGATGGGACTTATTACCCTTAGTAAACTTAGATTTATGATTATGAGAAGGCCCCTTATTCTGTGATGGCTGAAAAGCTAATTGCACAGTTTCAACAGTTTCACGACGCATCCTATATTCTTCTTGGGCACACACTGCTATGAGGTCATTCAAATTCCACTTATCCCGCTGAGCTTTGTAAGCAACCCTAAGCTGATTAAACTTGCTAAGAAGGCTATTCAAAACATGATAGACCAGGAAAGGCTCCGCAATGGGAATGTCAAGAGCCTTTAGCTTAGATGATATATTTATCATTTTCATGACATGCTCCCTAACACTACTTGTACCATCATATTTCATGCTCATAAATTTATCCATCAGATCCCCAGTTTCGGCTTTATCAGACTCAATAAAATTTTCTCCTATGGCATCCATAAAACTTTTGGCATTTTCATTATCAGGGATGACACCTAGAATGGAATCAGATATCGATCGCTTAATGATTTTCAAACAGAGTTTGTTAGCCCTTTCCCACTTTTCATGCTCGGCTACATATTCAACGGTACTCTTATATGTGGGTTTTTCAAGCTTTTTCTCCATTGCAAAATCTAAGCCCAAAAGACCAAGTGTTATTTCTACGTCTCGTTTTTTATCTCATATAGTTATTCCCAGTCAAAGTTTCAATAGCAGACAATTGATTCGAAAGAGATGAGGCATTATAAACTGTGGAAACATAAAATATCACTCTTAATATCATCCAAACTTAATGCATGCAATCAAATGGATGATGAAATATCCAACTAATTAATATGGTCTATTAATTAGATAATCCGTAATTTAAATCGAAACATATAAATTTTATTACAGTAAGAGCCTAGATGTATCATCATAAAGTCACATTTGGGTCGACAATACAACATGCTATAAGGTACTCTTAAAACACATCATGTAGCTAGTTAGCAAAATCACATTAGTTTTCGAAATTTCAACACCTTTGGGCAAAAGGAAATTTCTAAACCAAAATAAGCTGTTAACTTTCTCATGCCATTTTTCAAAAATATTACATATA
>NW_019234332.1:0-2377 GCF_002742605.1 Olea europaea var. sylvestris
TGGGTAAAATTTGACTTGTTGATAGGAAACAAAAATCGCGTCGTGGGCAATTTCGTCATTTTTCTAGACTGTGTCAGAATTGGCTGAAATTTGGCAGTTTATCAGAAACAGAAACCGCGCCGGTGCAATTTCGTCTTTTTTCTCGACTGTGTCGGAATTGGCCGAAATTTGGCATTTTGATCGGAAATAAAAATCGCGCCGGCTGCAATTTCGTCTTTTTTCTCGACTGTGTCGGAATGGGCTCAAATTTGATAGGTTGATCGGGAACAAAAATAGCGCCGGTGTAATTTCGTCATTTTTCGCGACTGTGTCGGAATTGGCTAAAATTTTACTGGTTGATCGGAAATAAAAATCGCGCTGGGGGCAATTTCGTCATTCTTCTCGACTGTGTCGAAATTGGATGAAATTTGACAGTTTGATCGGAAATAAAAATCGCGCCGGCGACAATTTCGTCATTTTTCTCGACTGTGTCGGAATGGGCTCAAATTTGACAGGTTTATCGAGAACAAAAACCGCGCCGGGTGTAATTTCGTCATTTTTCGCGACTGTGTCGGAATTGGCTAAAATTTGACTTGTTGATAGGAAACAAAAACCGCGCCGGGGGCAATTTCGTCATTTTTCTTGACTGTGTCGAAATTGGCTAAAATTTAACTGGTTGATCGGAAACAAAAACCGCGTCGGGGACAATTTCGTCATTTTTCGTGACTGTGTCGAAATTGGCTGAAATTTGGTAGGTTAATCGGAAATAAAAATCGCGCAGCTGGCAATTTCGTCATTTTTCACGACTGTGTCGGAATGGGCTCAAATTTGACTGGTTGATAGGGAACAAAAACCGCGCCGGGTGTAGCTTCGTTATTTTTCGCGACGGTGTCGGAATTGGCTAAAATTTGACTTGTTGATCGGAAACAAAAATCGCGCCGGGGGCAATTTCGTCATTTTTCTCGACTGTGTCAGAATTGGCTGATATTTGGCAGTTTGATCTGAAATAAAAATCGCGCCGAGGGCAATTTCGTCATTTTTCCAGACTGTGTCGGAATGGGCTCAAATTTGACATGTTGATCGGGAACAAAAATAGCGCCGGGTTATTTTTGTCATTTTTCGCGGCTGTGTCGGAATTGTCTAAAATTTGACTGGTTGATCGGAAATAAAAATCGCGCCGGGGGCAATTTCGTCATTTTTCTCGACTGTATCGGAATTGGCTGAAACTTGGCAGTTTGATCTGAAATAAAAATCGCGACGGGGGCAATTTCGTCATTTTTCGCGACTGTATCGGAATTGTCTAAAATTTAACTGGTTGATAGGAAACAAAAATCGCGTCGGGGGTAATTTCGTCATTTTTCGCGACTGTGTCGGAATTGGCTGAAATTTGGCAGGTTGATCGGAAATAAAAATCGCGCAGCTGGCAATTTCGTCATTTTTCACGACTGTGTCGAAATGGGCTAAAATTTGACTGGTTGATCGGGAACAAAATGCGCGTCGGGTGTAATTTCGTTATTTTTCGCGACTGTGTCGGAATTGGCTAAAATTTGACTTATTGATTGGAAACAAAAACTGCGCCGGGGGCAATTTCGTCATTTTTCTATACTGTGTCGGAATTGGCTGAAATTTGACTTGTTGATCGGAAACAAAAACCGCGCCGGGGGTAATTTCGCCATTTTTCTCGACTGTGTCGGAATTGGCTGAAATTTGGTAGTTTGATCGGAAATAAAAATCGCGTCGGCGGCAATTTCGTTATTTTTCTCGACTGTGACGGAATGGGCTCAAATTTGACAGGTTTATCGAGAACTAAAACCGCGTCGAGTATAATTTCGTCATTTTTCGCGACTGCGTCGGAATTGTCTAAAATTTGACTGGTTGATCGGAAACAAAAATCGCGCCGGGGGCAATTTCGTCACTTTTCTCGACTGTGTCGAAATGGGTTCAAATTTGATAGGTTGATCGGGAACTTTCTAGACTGTGTCAGAATTGGCTGAAATTTGGCAGTTTAATCAGAAACAAAAACCGCGCCGGGGGCAATTTCGTCACTTTTCTCGACTGTGTCGAAATGGGTTCAAATTTGATAGGTTGATCGGGAACTTTCTAGACTGTGTCAGAATTGGCTGAAATTTGGCAGTTTAATCAGAAACAAAAACCGCGCCGGGGGCAATTTCGTCATTTTTCTCGACTGTGTCGGAATTGGCTGAAATTTGGCAGTTTAATCAGAAACAAAAACCGCGCCGGGGGCAATTTCGTCTTTTTTCTCGACTGTGTCGGAATTGGCCGAAATTTGGTAGTTTGATCTAAAATAAAAACCCCGTCGGGGGCAATTTCGTCATTTTTCTCGACTGTGTCGGAATGGACTTAAATTTGACAGGTTTATCGGGAACAAAAACCGCGA
>NW_019234333.1:0-2377 GCF_002742605.1 Olea europaea var. sylvestris
TTAGGCTCAATTCTTCGTACGCCGACTATCCAAGCCTTCAAAATATAAAATTGCTCATTCTTTCGAAAAATGGCCGAAATTCCACATACCTCACGACGAAGCGATGAGTTCAATCCAAAAGGGTCGCTACATTTCCAAAAAGTACTTATGGGCCCAAAACGGACACCGTCTGCAAAAGCTACGCTCAATTCTTCGTATGCCGACTATCCAAGCCTTCCAAACATAAAATTCATCATTCTTTCAAAAAATGGCCAATATCCATCATACCTCACGACGAAGATGTGAGTTCAATCCAAAAGGGTCACTACATTTCCAAAAAGTACTTATGGGCCCAAAACGGACACCGTGTGTAAAAGTCAGGCACAATTCTTCGTACGCCAACTATCCAAGCCTTCAAAATATAAAATTGCTCATTCTTTCGAAAAATGGCCGAAATTCCTCATACCTCACGACGAAGCGGTGAGTTCAATCCAAAACGGCCGCTACATTTCCAAAAAGTACTTATGGGCTCAAAACGAACACCGTGTGCAAAAGTTAGGCTCAATTCTTCGTACGCCGACTAACCAAGCCTTCCAAACATAAAATTCATCATTCTTTCAAAAAATGGCCAATATCCATCATACCTCACGATGAAGTTGTGAGATCAATCCAAAAGGGTCGCTACATTTCCAAAAAGTACTTATGGGCCCAAAACGAACACCGTGTGCAAAAGTTAGGCTCAATTCTTCGTACGCAGACTATCCAAGCCTTCAAAATATAAAATTGCTCATTTTTTTTTAAAAATGGAGAAAATTCTTCATACCTCACGACGAAGCGGTGAGTTCAATCCAAAACGGCCGCTACATTTCCAAAAAGTACTTATGGGCCCAAAACGGACACCGTGTGCAAAAGTTAGGCTCAATTCTTCGTACGCCGACTATCCAAGCCTTCCAAACATAAAATTGCTCTTTCTTTCAAAAAATGGCCGAAATTCCTCATACGTCACGACGAAGTCGAGAGTTCAATCCAAAACGGCCGCTACATTTCCAAAAAGTACTTATGGGCCCAAAACGAACACCGTGTGCAAAAGTTAGGCTCAATTCTTCGTACGCCGACTATCCAAGCCTTCCAAACATAAAATTGCTCTTTCTTTCAAAAAATGGCCGAAATTCCTCATACGTCACGACGAAGTGGTGCGTTCAATACAAAAGGGTCTCTACATTTCCAAAAAGTACTTATGGGCCCAAAACGGACACCGTGTGCAAAAGTTAGGCTCAATTCATCGTTCGCCGACTATCCAAGCCTTCAAAATATAAAATTGCTCATTCTTTCGAAAAATGGCCGAAATTCCACAGACCTCACGACGAAGCGGTGAGTTCAATCCAAAAGGGTCGCTACATTTCCAAAAAGTACTTATGGGCCCAAAACGGATACCGTGTGCAAAAGTTAGGCTCAATTCATCGTTCGCCGACTATCCAAGCCTTCAAAATATAAAATTGCTCATTCTTTCGAAAAATGGCCGAAATTCCTCGGACATCACGACGAAGCGGTGAGTTCAATCCAAAACGGCCGCTACATTTCCAAAAAGTACTTATGGGCCCAAAACGGACACCGTGTGCAAAAGCTACGCTCAATTCTTCGTACGCCGACTATCCAACCCTTCTGAACATAAAATTGCTCATTCTTTCAAAAAATGGCCAAAATCCGTCATACGTCAGGACGAAGTCGTGAGATCAATCCAAAAGTGTCGCTACATTTACAAAAAGTACTTATGGGCCCAAAACGGACACCATGTGCAAAAGTTAGGCTCAATTCTTCGTACGCCGACTATCCAAGCCTTCGAAATATAAAATTGCTCATTCTTTTGAAAAATGGCGGAAATTCCTCATACCTCACGACGAAGCGGTGAGTTCAATCCAAAACGGCCGCTACATTTCCAAAAAGTACTTATGGGCCCACCGTGTGCAAAAGCTACGCTCAATTCTTCGTACGCCGATATCCAACCCTTCCAAACATAAAATTGCTCATTCTTTCAAAAAATGGCCAAAATCCGTCATACGTCACGACGAAGTCGTGAGTTCAATCCAAAAGTGTCGCTACAATTACAAAAAGTACTTATGGGCCCAAAACGGACACCGTGTGCAAAAGCTATGCTAAATTCTTCGTACGCCGACTATCCAAGCCTTCCAAACATAAAATTGCTCTTTCTTGCAAAAAATGGCCGAAATTCCTCATACGTCACGACGAAGTGGTGAGTTCAATACAAAAGGGTCGCTACATTTCCAAAAAGTACTTATGGACCCAAAACGGACACTGTGTGCAAAAGTTAGGCTCAATTCATCGTTCGCCGACTATCCAAGCCTTCAAAATATAAAATTGCTCATTCTTTCGAAAAATG
>NW_019234334.1:0-2377 GCF_002742605.1 Olea europaea var. sylvestris
CCCATCTTAACCGGAGTCCAATCCAACTCTCTCTGTCTCTCTAATGAAGAAGAAGGAGGCTCAGACTTTCTCTTCCAGTCACTGGTCAAGTCTTCTTCATCAAATTTAGCTTAGTTTCGTTGACTTCATCCCTCCAATTCTCCAAAATTACGGATTTTTCCTTTTCAATTCCGCATTTCTGTTCAGATCTTTGATTTTTTTTTTTTGGCATCACGATGGAGGATGATAAATCAGCATTATCACGGAAACTAATCGAAACAGTTAATGAAATTTCGGCAATTTCCGATTACAGAAGCACAGTGAAGAAGCCGTACACGAATCTAGCTCGGAGGTTGAAGCTGTTGACTCCAATGTTTGAAGAAATTCGGGATAGCAAAGACCCATTGCCCGATGAGTCCATTAAATCTTTGGCTTCTTTAGTAAACGCGCTTGAATCAGCCAAAGAGTTGCTTCGATTTGGTAGTGAAGGCAGCAAGATTTATCTGGTGGGTATAACGTAATTCTGCTTTATTAGTTTGCTTTTAATTTTCACGCCAATGTTCAATGTTCATTTCATTTGGATCACAGAGTATTTTAGATCGGCTTTGTTTCATCTGATTTATTTATTTATTTATTATTATTTTTTTTAACGTGGTCTCCTTTCTAGATTAAGAAAAATACTAGTCTGATTGTTTTGGGTGAGAGTTGGCTTTCTTGTTATCTTTTAAAATAAAATGAAGGTTTTCAGAGGGAAAAAAATCTTTCCTGTGTTTAGTTCGCGTTTTAGTGTATCTGAATTGTTTCATTAAGCATTTTTGATGGGATTGGTTCGTGTTTATATTGGATCAGAGTTCACAAGATTCTCTAGTACTAGAGGATTGTCGTAATCTTATATTGGATGGGGGAAATTTCGAATGTAATTGGTATGAATTTAGATGAGATGGTTTGCGCTTACATAATAAAGTGAGTTTTTTCTAGATTTCCTATTATCGGGATCGTCCTTGCATAGATTAGTTTCTAAGTAGTCATTATTTGCTTAGATTTTGAAAATTTTGATACGGTCTCATATTTTCGTTATATTCGACAGCTAGTAATTGACCCGAGAATCCATAAGCACTTCACATGATTGATATATCTTATGGTCCTTTTATAATTAGAGTCACAAATAAGCGAAAATCGATACACTTTTAGATTGATGGTGGTAATTCGCAACTAATAACTACGAGTAAGTTCGCTTCGCTTATCGGAGTAAATGATTACAACTAGCATTAATAGATTGCCCACTCTTTAGTATCTGTGGGAAGCAGGATAAGCTAGATTCTTAAATAGCTAATATAAGGACTTGAACCAGAGACCTTGCCCGTGAAATAAATCATCAGTCATACAGTCCAATAATTGTTGGATACTCAAATGATGGATATGTAAGCATGATAACTTATATGCTATTCAAGAATACACAAGAAAATCACTTCGAATTGTTGATTAATCGTTAGAGATGGTTTAGAGCCAATAGTTCATTATCATAGCCATTATGTTGGAGTTGAGTCGTATAGCTTCCCATTTGTTATGGTTTGGTCCGGCCAACTACACTCAATCCTTTATCATATTAAAGGAAAAATGACTTTATCTTGATCTTCTGCGGATAGCGGGGGTCATTCGAGCGTATCTAAATAGATAGTATGTTTACATATGGATCAAAGGGAAGGGGGATATGGCGAAATTGGTAGATGCTACGGACTTAATTGGATTGAGCAGACACATTTGGTTGTGAATTCCAATGTGGTAGACATGCATCTACACAACCCCAAAAATTGATTTTGATTAGAATCATTGTAGTAACTTTTGGACATAATGACTGTAGTAAGAAAATAAAGCCCAGCCTACTACCCAAGGAAAGAAAGATTTTCAAATAGCTACTATAAGAAGGTAAAAGTAGTAACGTTTGAGGAGAGTGAACTTAGCAAGGAAAGAAAACCAGCTATCCCTTTAAACTATAGACAGACAAAGTTAAAATGTAAATTAGAATGGCCAAACCTCCAATCACAAGGTTTACATATTAACTATTATGAGACAATACTAAACTAGTGGATTCTGTTTTGCCTATCGGCAATTAACTTGTTTAGCAGTCTTCTCATTGAGTTCTCAAGTCTCCAAGTTGGCCAA
Source organism: Olea europaea var. sylvestris (assembly GCF_002742605.1). Classification (NCBI taxonomy): domain Eukaryota; kingdom Viridiplantae; phylum Streptophyta; class Magnoliopsida; order Lamiales; family Oleaceae; genus Olea; species Olea europaea. The sequence goes on from NW_019234334.1 coordinate 2,143, forward strand.
ATTGGACTCCCACAACCTTAGCTTTTCATAGTTTCGACTTCTATGTCCTACGAACTTGTAGATTGTCTTGGGGTTCCTCAAGTGGTGGTTCCATTCATTTTGTTGTATTTTCTTATAATATTAGGATTATACTTGGCTAAAAGTAAATAATCTAGTTATTTTATGGATAAGGATTGTATATGCTATGATCTTGTTAGTTATTTAATGGTATATTTTCTATGTAGTTATTTTTTTT
>NW_019234335.1:0-1069 GCF_002742605.1 Olea europaea var. sylvestris
TCGCGAAAAATGACGAAATTGCCACCGACGCGATTTTCGTTTCCGATCGACCTGTCAAATTTTAGCCCATTTCGACACAGTCGTGAAAAATGACGAAAATGCTCCCGGCGCGGTTTTTGCTTCCGATCGACCAGTCAAATTTTAGCCCATTTCGACACGGTCGCGAAAAATGACGAAATTGGCCCCGGCGCGATTTTCATTTCCGATCGACCTATCAAATTTTAGCTCATTACGACACCGTCGCAAAAAATGACGAAATTGCCCCCAGCGCGATTTTCCTTTCCGATCGACCTGTCAAATTTTAGCCCATTCGACACCGTCACGAAAAATGACGAAATTGCCCCTGGCGCGGTTTTTGCTTCCGATCGACCTGTAAAATTTTAGCCCATTTCGACACAGTCGCGAAAAATGACGAAAATGCCCCCGGCGCGGTTTTTGTTTCCGATCGACCTGTAAAATTTTAGTCCATTTCGACACAGTCGCGAAAAATGACGAAAATGCCCACGGCGCGATTTTTGTTTCCGATCGACCGGTCAAAATTTTAGCACATGTCGACGCCGCCGCGAAAAATGACGAAATTGCCACCGGTACGATTTTCGTTTCCGATCGACCTGTCAAATTTTAGCCCATTCCGACACCGTCGCGAAAAATGACGAAATTGCCCTCGGCGGGATTTTTGTTTCCGAACGACCTGTCAAATTTTAGCCCATTTCGACACGGTCGCGAAAAATGACGAAATTGCCCCCTGTGCAATTTCTGTTTCGGATTGACCTGTCAAATTTTAGCCCATTACAACACGGTCGCGAAAAATGACGAAACTACCCCCGGCGCGATTTTCATTTCCGATCGACCTGTCAAATTTTAGCTCATTACGACACCGTCGCAAAAAATGACGAAATTACCCCCAGCGCGATTTTCCTTTCCGATCGACCTGTCAAATTTTGGCCCATTCCGACACCGTCGCGAAAAATGACGAAATTGCCCCTGGCGCGATTTTTGTTTCCGATCGACCTGTAAAATTTTAGCCCATTTCGACACAGTCGCGAAAAATGACGAAATTGCCCCCGGC
>NW_019234335.1:1155-2377 GCF_002742605.1 Olea europaea var. sylvestris
AAAAATGACGAAATTGCCCACGGCGCGATTTTCCTTTCCGATCGACCTGTCGAATTTTAGCCCATTCCGACACCGTCGCGAAAAATGACGAAATTGCCCCTGGCGCGATTTTTGTTTCCGATCGACCTGTAAAATTTTAGCCCATTTCGACACAATCGCGAAAAATGACGAAAATGTCCCCGGCGCGATTTTTTTTCCGATCAACCGGTCAAAATTTTAGCACATATCGACGCCGCCGCGAAAAATGACGAAATTGCCACCGGCGCGATTTCCGTTTCCGATCGACCTGTCAAATTTTAGCCCATTCGACACCGTCGCGAAAAATGACGAAATTGCCCTTGGCTCTGTTTTTGCTTCCGATCGACCTGTAAAATTTTAGCCCATTTCGACACAGTCTCGAAAAATGACGAAAATGCCCCTGGCGCGATTTTTGTTTCCGATCGACCTGTAAAATTTTAGCCCATTTCGACACAGTCTCGAAAAATGACGAAAATGCCCCTGGCGCGATTTTTGTTTCCGATCGACCTGTAAAATTTTAGCCCATTTCGACACAGTCTCGAAAAATGACGAAAATGCCCCTGGCGCGATTTTTGTTTCCGATCGACCTGTAAAATTTTAGCCCATTTCGACACAGTCTCGAAAAATGACGAAAATGCCCCTGGCGCGATTTTTGTTTCCGATCGACCTGTAAAATTTTAGCCCATTTCGACACAATCGCGAAAAATGACGAAATTGCCTCCGGCGCGATTTTCGTTTCCGATCGACCGGTCAAATTTTAGCTCTTTACGACACCGTCGCAAAAAATGACGAAATTGCCCCCAGCGCGATTTTCCTTTCCGATCGACCTGTCAAATTTTAGCCCATTCGACACCGTCGCGAAAAATGACGAAATTGCCCTTGGCTCTGTTTTTGCTTCCGATCGACCTGTAAAATTTTAGCCCATTTCGACACAGTCTCGAAAAATGACGAAAATGCCCCTGGCGCGATTTTTGTTTCCGATCGACCTGTAAAATTTTTGCCCATTTCGACACAGTCGCGAAAAATGACGAAAATGCCCCCGGCGCGATTTTTTTTCCGATCAACCGGTCAAAATTTTAGCACATATCGACGCCGCCGCGAAAAATGACGAAATTGCCACAGGAGCGATTTCCGTTTCCGATCGACCTGTCAAATTTTAGCCCATTCCGACACCGTCGCGAAAAATGACGAAATTGCCCCCGGC
>NW_019234336.1:0-2376 GCF_002742605.1 Olea europaea var. sylvestris
CTTCTTCAACCTGACATATTTAATACGGAAATTAATTAGTCGGAGGCCCAAACTAATGAATTTAGCTGAAAACCCGTGATCCCAGGTCCGTGCCCCGAGTCCCATTTCGCGGGCCATTTCCGATCAACCTGCTAAATTTCGGCCCATTTCTACACCGTCGCGACAAATGAAAAAATTGCCCCTGGTGCGATTTTGCTTTGTAAATTTTCTATCCAACACTTCTTCAACCTAACATAAATAATAAGGAAATTAATTATTCGAAGGCCCAAATGAAGGAATTTGGCTAAAATCCCATGATCCCCGGTCTGTGCCCCAAGTCCAATTTCGTAGGCCAATTCCAATCAACCTGCCAAATTTCGGCCCATTCCAACACCGTCGTGATAAATGACAAAATTGGCCCTAGTGCTGTTTTTCTTTGTTAATTTTCTGTCCAGCACTTCTTCAGCCTAACATAATTAATACAGAAATTAATTATTTGGAAGCATAAATGAAGGAATTTGGCTAAAATCCTGTGATCCCGGATTTGGGACCCGAGTCCAATTTCGCAGGCCGTTTCCAATCAACCTACCAAATCTCGGCCCATTCCGATACTGCGCGATAAATGACGAAATTGCCCTTGGTCCGGTTTTTCTTTGTTAATTTTCTGTCAAGCGCTTCTTCAACCTGACATAATTAATACGGAAATTAATTATTCGAAGGCCCAAATGAAGGAATTTGGCTAAAATCTCGTGATCACGGGTCTGTGCCCTGAGTCCAATTTCGCGGGCCGTTTCCAAACAACCTGCCAAATTTCGGCCCATTCCGACACCGTCGCGACAAATGACAAAATTGCCCCTTGTGCAGTTTTTCTTTGTTAATTTTCTGTCCAGCACTTCTTCAACCTGACGTAATTATTACGATATTAATTATTCGGAGGCCCAAACGTAGGAATTTGGTTAAAATCCCGTGATCCCGGATCTGTGTCCCGAGTTAAATTTCGCGGGCCGTTTCCAACAACCTGCCAAATTTTGGCCCATTCCAACACCATCGCGACAAATGAAAAAATTTCCCCGGGTACGGTTTTTCTTTGTTAATTTTCTGTCCAGCACATCTTCAACCTGACATAATTAATGCGGAAATTAATTATTCGGAGGCCCAAATGAAGGAATTTGGCTAAAATCCAGTGATCCCGGGTCTCTGCCCCGAGTCCAATTTCGGGGGCCGTTTCCAATCAACCTGCCAAATTTCGGCCCACTCCAACACCGTCGCGACAAATGACAAAATTGCTCCTAGTGCGGTTTTTCTTTGTTGATTTTCTGTCCAGCACTTCTTCAACCTTATATAATTAATACAGAAATTAATCATTCGAAGGCCCAAACGAAGGAATTTGACTAAAATCCCGTGATCCCGGGTTTGTGCCTCGGGTCCAATTTCGCGGGCCGTTTCCAGTCAACCTGCCAAATTTCGGCCCACTCCAACACCGTCGCGACAAATGACAAAATTGCTCCTAGTGCGGTTTTTCTTTGTTGATTTTCTGTCCAGCACTTCTTCAACCTGACATAATTAATAAGGAAATTAATTATTCAGATACCCAAAAGAAGGAATTTGGCTAAAATCCCGTGATCCCGGGTTTGTGCCTCGGGTCCAATTTCGCGGGTCGTTTCCGATCAACCTACAAAATTTCGGACGATTCAGACCCGGTCACGACAAATTACAAAATTGTCGCTGGTTCAGTTTTTCTTTGATAATTTTCTTTCCAGCACTTCTTCAACCTGACATAATTAATAAGGAAATTAATTATTCGGAGGCCTAAACAAAGAAATTTGGTTAAAATCCCGTTATCCTGGGTCTGTGTCCCAAGTCAAATTTCGTGGGCCATTTTCAATCATACTGCCAAATTTCAGCCCATTCCGACACCGTCTCGAGATATGACAAAATTGTCCCTTGTGCGGTTTTTCTTTGTTTATTTTCTGTCCAGCACTTCTTCAACCTGATGTAATTAATACGGATATTAATTATTCGGAGGCCCAAACGTAGGAATTTGGTTAAAATCCCATGATCCCGAATCTGTGCCCCGAGTCAAATTTCGCGGGCCGTTTCCAATCAACCTGCCAAATTTTTGCCCATTCTGACATCGTCGCGACAAATGAAAAAATTTCCCCGGGTGTGGTTTTTCTTTGTTAATTTTCTGTCCAACACTTCTTCAACCCGACATAATTAATGTGGAAATTAATTATTCGGAAGCCCAAACGAAGGAATTTGGCTAAAATCCCGTAATCCCAGGTCTCTGCCCCGAGTCCAATTTCGCAGGCCATTTCCAATCAGCTTGCTAAATTTCAGCCAATTTTGACACCGTTGTGACAAATGACAAAATTTCCCCTGGTGCGGTTTTTCATT
>NW_019234337.1:0-2376 GCF_002742605.1 Olea europaea var. sylvestris
GAGCGTAACTTTTGCACACGGTGTCCGTTTTGGGCCCATAAGTACTTTTTGGAATTGTAGCGACCATTTTGGATTGAACTCACGACTTCGTCGTGACATATGAGGGATTTCAGCCATTTTTCAAAAGAATGAGAGCTTGCATATTTGCAGAGCTTGGATTGTCGGCGTTCGAAGAATTGAGCATAACTTTTGCACACGGTGTCCGTTTTGGGCCCATAAGTACTGTTTGGAAATGTAGCGATCGTTTTGAATTGAACTCAGGACATCATCATGACATACAAGGGTTTTTGGCCATTTTTCGAAAGAATGAGCACTTGCATATTTGGAATGCTTGGAGAGTCAGCGTACGAAGAATTGTGCGTAACTTTTGCACACGGTGTCCGTTTTCGGCCCATAAGTACTTTTTGGAAGTGTAGCGATCGTATTGGATTGAACTCACGACTTCATCGTGATGTACGAGGGATTTCGGCTATTTTTCAAAAGAATGAGCACTTGCATATTTAGAACGCTTTGAGAGTCGACGTACGAAGAATTGAGTGCAACTTTTGCACACGGTGTCCGTTTTCGGCCCATAAGTACTTTTTGGAAATGTTGCGACCGTTCTGGATTGAACTCACCACTTCATCGTGACATATGTGGGATTTCAGCCATTTTTTGAAAGAGTGAGCACTTGCATATAAGGAGCGCTTGGATTGTCGACGTACGAAGAATTGTGCGTAACTTTTGCACACGGTGTTCGTTTTAGGCCCATAAGTACTTTTTGGAAATGTAGCGATCGTTTTGGATTGAACTCACGACTTCATCGTGATGTACGAGGGATTTCAGCCATTTTTCGAAAGAATGAGCACTTTCATATTTGGGAAGCTTGGAGAGTCGGCGTACGAAGAATTGAGCGTAACTTTTGCACACGGTGTCCGTTTTGGGCCCATAAGTACTTTTTGGAAACGTAACGATCGTTTTGGATTGAACTCCCGACTTCTTCGTGACGTACGAGGGATTTCGACCATTTTTCGAAAGAATGAGCACTTGCATATTTGGAACGCTTGGAGAGTCGGCGCACGAAGAATTGAGCGTAACTTTTGCACACGGTGTCCATTTTGGGACCATAAGTACTTTTTGGAAATGTAGCGCTCGTTTTGGATTGAACTCACGACTTCATCGTGACATATGAGGGATTTCAGCCATTTTTCAAAAGAATGATCACTTGCATATTTGGAGCGCTTGGATTGTCGGCGTTCGAAGAATTGAGCATAACTTTTGCACACGGTGTCCGTTTTCGGCCCATAAGTACTTTTTGGAAATGTAGCGATCGTTTCGAATTGAACTCAGGTCGTCATCATGACATACAAGGGTTTTCGGCCACTTTTCGAAAGAATGGGCACTTGCATATTTGGAACGCTTGGAGAGTCGGTGTACGAAGAATTGTGCGTAACTTTTGCACACGATGTCCGTTTTCGGTCCATAAGTACTTTTTGGGAAATGTAGCAATCGTTTTGTATTGAACTCATGACTTCTTCGTGACGTATGAGGGATTTCGGCCATTTTTCGAAAGAATGAACACTTGCATATTTGGAGCGCTTGGATTGTCGGCGTTCAAAGAATTGAGCGTAACTTATGTACACGGTGTCCGTTTTGGGCCCATAAGTACTTTTTGGAAATGTAGCGATCATTTTGGATTGAACTCACGTCTTCATCGTGATGTACAAGGGATTTCGGCCATTTTTCGAAAGAATAAGCACTGTCATATTTGGGACGCTTGGAGAGTCGGGGTACGAAGAATTGAGCGTAACTTTTGCACACGGTGTCCGTTTTGGGCCCATAAGTACTTTTTGGAAATGTAGGGATTGTTTTGGATTGAACTCACGACCTCATCGTGACGTACGAGGGATTTCGGCCATTATTCGAAAGAATGAGCACTTTCATATTTGTGACACTTGGAGAGTCAGCGTACGAAGAATTGAGCGTAACTTTTGCACACGGTGTCCTTTTTCGGCCCATAAGTACTTTTTGGAAATGTAGCGACCGTTTTGGATTGAACTCACCACTTCGTCGTGACGTATGAGGGATTTCGGCCATTTTTTGAAAGAATGAGCACTTGCATATTTGGAGCGCTTGGAGAGTCGGCGTACGAAGAATTGAGCGTAACTTTTGCACACGGTGTCCGTTTTCGGCCCATAAGTACTTTTTGGAAATGTAGCGATCGTTTTGGATTGAAATCACGACTTCATTGTGATGTACTAGGGATTTCGGCCATTTTTCAAAAGAATGAGTACTTGCATATTTAGAACGCTTAGAGAGTCGGCGTACGAAGAATTGAGCTTAACTTTTGCACACGGTGTCCGTTTTCGGCCCATAAGTACTTTTTGGAAATGTGGC
>NW_019234338.1:0-2376 GCF_002742605.1 Olea europaea var. sylvestris
CCGCGATTTTTGTTCCCGACCAACTTTTCAAATTTTAGCCCATTCCGACACAATCGCTAAAAATGACGAAATTGCCCCCGGTGAGATTTTTCTTTCCGATCAACCTATCAAATTTTAGCCAATTCCAACACAGTAGTGAAAAATGACGAAATTACCCCCAGCGTGGTTTTTGTTCCCGATCAACCTGTCAAATTTGAGCCCATTCCAACACAGTCGCGAAAAATGACGAAATTGCCCCCGGCGCGATTTTTGTTTCCAATCAACCAGTTAAATTTTTGCCCATTACGACACAGTCGCGAAAAATGATTAAATTGCCACCGGCGCGATTTTTATTTTCGATCAACCTGCCAAATTTAAGCCCACTACGACACAGTCGCGAAAAATGATGAAATTGCCCTCGGCGCGGTTTTTGTTTCCGATCAACCAATCAAATTTTTGCCTATTTCGACATCATCGCGAAAAAAGACGAAATTGCCCCCGGCTCGATTTTTGTTTCCGATCAACCTATAAAATTTTAGTCAATTCCGACACAGTTGCGAAAAATGACGAAATTACCCCCGGCGCGGTTTTTGTTCTCGATCAACCTGTCAACTTTGAGCCCATTCCGACACAGTCGAGAAAAATGACGAAATAGCCCTCGGCGCGGTTTTTGTTTCCGATCATCCAGTCAAATTTTAGCCCATTCCGACACAGTCGCAAAAATGATTAAATTGCCCTTGGCGCGATTTTTGTTTCCGATCAACCTGTCAAATTTTAGCCCATTCTGACACAGTCGCGAAACATGACCAAATTGCCCTTGGCTCGATTTTTGTTTCCGATCAACTAGTCAAATTTTACCCCATTCCGACACGATCGAGAAAACTGACGAATTTGCCCCCGGCGCGATTTTTATGTCCGATCAACCTGTCAAATTTGAGCCCATTCCGAATCCATCGCGAAATACGAAGAAATTGCCCCTGGCGCGATTTTTGTTCCCGATCAACCTGCCGAATTTGAGCCCATTCCGACACAGTCACGAAAAATGACGAAATTGTCCACGGCGCGATTTTTGTTTTCGATCAACCTGTCAAATTTTAGCCCATTCCGACACAGTCGCTAAAAATGACCATATTGCCCTTGGCTCGATTTTTGTTTCCAATCAACCTGTCAAATTTTACCCCATTCCGACACAGTCGAGAAAAATAACGAATTTACCCCCGGCGCGATTTTTATTTCCGATCAACATGTCAAATTTCAGCCCAATCCGACATAGTCGAGAAAATTGACGAAATTACCCCCGGCGCGGTTTTTGTTCCCGATCAACCTGTCAAATTTGAGCTCATTCCGACTCCGTCGTGAAAATTGACGAAATTGCCCCCAGCGCGATTTTTGTTTCCAATCAACCGTTCAAATTCTAGCCCATTCCAACACAGTCACGAAAAATGACGAAATTGCCCCTGTCACGATTTTTTGTTTCCGATCAACCTGTCAAATTTTCGCCCATTCCGACACAGTCGCTAAAAATGACGAAATTGCCCCTGGCGCGGTTTTTGTTTCCGATCAACCAGTCAAATTTAAGCCCATTCCGACACAGCCAAGAAAAATGACGAAATTGCCCCCGGCGCGATTTTTATTTCCGATCAACTTGCCAAATTTTAGGCCATTCTGATACAGTCGAGAAAACTGAGGAAATTGCCCTCGGCGCGGTTTTTGTTTCCGATCAACCAGTCAAATTTTAGCCCATTTCGACACCGTCGCGAAAAATGACGAAGTTTCCCCCGGTGCGATTTTTGTTTCCGATCAACCAGTCAAATTTTAGCCAATTCCGACAGTTGCGAAAAATGACGAAATTCACCCGGATCGGTTTTTGTTCCCGATCAGCTGTCAAATTTGAGCCCATTCCGACACGGTCGCGAAAAATGACGAAATTGCCCCCGACGCGATTTTTGCTTCCGATCAACCTGTCAAATTCTAGCGCATTCCGACACAGTCTCGAAAAATGATGAAATTGCCCCCGGCGCGATTTTTGTTTCCGATCAACTAGTCAAATTTCAGCCCATTCCGACATCGTCACGAAAAATGAAGAAATTGTCCCCGGCGTGGTTTTTGTTTCCGATCATCTAGTCAAATTTTAGCAAAATCCGACACAGTTGCGAAAAATGACGAAATTACCCCCGGCGCGATTTTTGTTCCCGATCGACTTGTCAAATTTTAGCCCATTCCGACACAATCGCTAAAAATGACGAAATTTCCCTCGGTGCGATTTTTATTTCCGATCAACCTTTCAAATTTTAGCCAATTCCAACACAGTAGCGAAAAATGATGAAATTATCCCTGGCGTGGTTTTTGTTCCCGATCAACCTGTCAAATTTGAGCCCATTACGACACAGTCGGGAA
>NW_019234339.1:0-54879 GCF_002742605.1 Olea europaea var. sylvestris
TAGATCAAGCGCATCTGATCAATGCACATTTCATCCTGCACTAAGGTACAACTCTTTATGCTGCATTTGTTACAATGGCGATGGAGTCATTAACCCCTTCTGGACATCCAAATCAATGTTATTGTAATACCTACAAAGCACCTTGCACTTGACCACATTGTTGTACACATAGAACCCAGGTGTGACCATGATTCGAACCATGGTTGGGACCAACTTCTTAGCCTTGTCTCCAGTCATATCCTCCATGTAAACTGAGTCAAATCTAACCCCTTTGTCCACTCTGAAAATGGGTAGATTTGGGTGCACCGAGTTGGCCAAAAGGTGCACTAGCCACACAGATTTTGATGCACCAAAAAACGCTTGCAAGAGTGGCTCAGACCAAGCTCTGTTCCATCCCAACATGGCCACAATTTCACTCATTTTCCTATCACAAAACTTGCTGAAATCTTCACTAAAATGTCTTGTTCCTTTGTTCAAAACTTCATCCCATGTCAACCCTTGTAAAGCATAGAACATCGCGAAATTTGCTTCACAACGATCGATCGGATTCAAGATTTGATTTGGTGAACTCTTTTGGAACCCAATGGACTCAAAATCTTCAAAAAATGCTCTGTTTAACAAGGCCTCGAGATAGAAAGTTAGTAGGCTTCTAGGATTTCTTGATAGTGAAATCTTGATATCGAAAGGTTGAAGTAGCAATGCAATTCTGTCGAAGACTTTCCCACCCATTTGTCTTAACTGAACCGTTAAAGATCGACTCAAAATCCGAATTGATGATCTTGCTTCAGAAACAGAAACCAAGAAATGCTCGATAACTTTTTCTTGATCCCCGACTTTTATGCATTCGTAATTCAAATGAGAAGACGAACAAATCTTTGGATTTTGATATGGAGAAGCATTACTAGTGCTGCTACACACTTCAAGCCCAGATTTCAAGCTATGGCAGTAAATTTCTAGCTTGCTTAGCTTCTTTTCGAGCTCGGCCATTGAATACTTCAATTTCGAAGCTTCAAGAATGGCTTCGTCTCTCTTTCTAGTGGCCTTAATCAGCTTATTCGAAAGCTCAGCCACCCCGATCTTCCACTGCTCCTCCCTAGACACAGTGGAGGAGCCACCATCTGATGATTTAGGACTTTTTTTCCCTAAAGAAGCTAAAATTGATTTGAATATCCAATTGGGACTAGCCAATGAAAGCTTATGAACACCATTATTCTCTAAAGGAACAACCGAAAATTTCTCTCGGTTGTTTGGCCGGCACTTATTGCACAAAACTCCGGCAGTCTCATCACCTTCCGGCCTCGTTTTCGATGACCCTTTGCCTCGATTTTCCGAACTATGTTGATGCAACGGCGTAGGATGGTGCCTATATTCACTAGGAGTTGTTGCTCTGAAACTGCTTCTACCTTGTGAAATTTCTTCATCTTCATTTCCTTCTTCAATCTGCAAAAAACTCACAAAAATAACTACATAAAAAATCACACACACAGTTTTCTCAAAAATAAGCACCCAAATTTTGTGCACAAAACACGCACACAAATAATGTATGTATAGTTTGGAATGCTAATTCCTCATCTTCTAACCTTCTTAAATCTGCAAAAACCAACAGAGGAAAATAAAACACACACAATTTTCACACACACATAGGCACCAAAGTTTTCTGTACATACATGCATATGTTTACACACACATAAATAATGTATGTATAGTTTGGAATATTCATCATTTCCATCGCCTTCTTATATCTGCAAAATAAAAAAGAAAAAGAAAAAACCCCAAAAAAAATAACAACGAGCAAATCAAACACACACAGGTTTTGTGTACATAAATATACAAACAAACACACATAAATATGTATGTAAAGTTTGGAATACTAAAACACCTCATCTTCATTACCTTCTTGAATCTGCAAAAACCCACAAAAAAACAGCCAACAAATAAAAAACATACAATTTTCACATACAGGCACCCAAATTTTGTGTGTATGTATCTATCTATCTACAGACACACACATAAATGATATATGTAATAGTTTAGAAAATTATTCATCTTCATTACCTTCTTAAATCTGCAAAAATCCCACAAAAAACAACAAAAAATCAAACATAACAATTTTCACAAACATAAAGAAAGTATGTATAGGTTTGAATACTTACAGGGGTAAAATGGGCTGGGTGGTGGGGTGAGAGAGAGGGTATAGAAGAGGAAGAAGAACTGGAATTAGCCATGGATTTCATTATGTAACTAGCTTGTAGCAGTAACGTTTTTGGCTTTACACTTGTGTCCTTGAGATATAAATGTACAAGAAAACGGTTCAATTAAATCTTTATCTTTGACTTTTTTTTTCTTTTTTTTTTTTTAATTAGGATTCTATCGTTTTCATTTAAGGTTGTGTTTTCGTCGGTTTGTAATGATAAATTTTCCAGATTTTGCAGGTTTTTCGAAGACTGAATCAATATTTCATCTTCATCTACCCAATTGCAATCACTAAATGCAGAGGGCCACGGGCTACTCCGTTTTGAGCTTCACGCCCTGCCAAATAAATATTCATTGGCTTTGTTCAGGAAGTTGAATTTTTATTGGCGCGTGTCTATCAATGATCAGTAGCGTGAGTGGGTTTAATAATTATTATTTTTTAATAATTAATTTATAAATTTGTTAGATGAAACTATAAGGCCATATTTGATAGGCTTATATTTTCTATTTCCATTTCCATTTTCCATCTTTTATGTGTTTGATGGCACAAATTTGATATGGAATTTATTTTTCATCTTTTGTTGACACATAAGCAAATTCCATCAAATGGTGGAATTTCAATTCTCACCATTTTTGGTGGGAATTTCAATTCCCACCTTTTGACCTTTTTTTTTTTAATTTCTTTAATTTCTTTAATTTTTTATTTTGCAATTGAAACAAATTTTAAAAAATTATTGTAAGAAATTATATCTTTTTAATTGACAATTTTCATATAAAACAAAATCAAACGAACACTAAAAAATAAATGATTTTATTTATTTATTTATTTATTTATTTTGTTTTTTGCAATGGAAATAAATTTCATTCTCAATGCTAATAAAATATATTCCTTTAATTGACAATTTTCATGTAAAACAAAGCCAAAAGAATCCCAAAAGACACTTTTATTTCAATATTTTCACATGAAAAATTATACCAATCAAACACAATAATTTACAATTCCTAAGAAAACAATTTCTAGGCAATTCAATTCCCTGAAATTCTTTTCAATTCAATTCAATTCCATCTTTGCAATCAAACAGATCCTAATGATTTTTTTGCCACTTAAAGAATGTTACATAAATGGTTCGAAGTTTACGTTCGTAGTCACTCAATTTAAAATAATTGAAGTTTTAGTCCCTACTTGTCACCCATTATTTTTTTACCGTACTTATTTTCAACTAAATATTTTTCATTAAAATAATATTACACACAAATTAAAAACTTTTCATTCCTTTTTAAGCACACATTCTCCATTAATCTACTTTTCCATAATATATTTTGAAAAAACTAAAGGGGCTCAAACACACCCTAAAGATCACAAAACAAAAAAGGGTTTTGTATAACCTCAATTCATCGGCTTCAATCTTTCACCAATTAAGTTTTCATAAAGATTTTATCAGAAAGTTATCTAATTTAAGATGTGTTTGAGCCCAATTTTGTGAGAGAACAAGTTTTTGTAATAGTGATTTTTTAAATAATGTGTGATTAAAACATGGAATTTTTTTTTTTTTTTGAATTTATATGAATATTTGCTTTATTTAAAAAATTTATGATTAAAAAATGAGTTTTTGCCTCCATTTGGCCCCCATTAATTTTCATTCAATTATATTTTATTTTTCTCTTTCCTATTTTTGACCACACAATATTTCATAAAATAATATTACACGTAAATCGAACATTCTTATTTATTTTTCAACCACTCATTTTTCAAAAAACTATTATTATATCCATTTTCATTTCCACAAAATAGGGCCAAACGAGGGATTTATGAAATGGAGTCAAAGAGGGACGTTCAATTAACTTCTTTTTCAAGGACCATACCTACTCATTACAAGTTGTCGAAGTTATTTTCTCTCTTTTATTGAAATTTGATGGAGATGCAAAGGAAATTAAAATATTGATTACTTAGGTACATTCGCTAATACCGTAAATTTACCATAGAAATATATGTAGTTTGTTATTTTGTTTGATGTTGCGTAGTCAAATGTATTAAATATGACATAACTACTTAAGATAAATAACAAGAAATTTGTCAGGCCCCCTTGACCGAGGTCGCGCCCAAAAAAGGGACCCCCTATTTGTGGGGTTTGATCAGGCCCCCTATTTTTCTAGCAAGTCCCAAATTACAAATGCCTCGTTGGAATTATCTAGCAATTTTATTTTAGGTTTAGTTTGAAAACAAATGACTGTTTAAACTTGTAAGAGTTTGAATTTGAAATCGTGAGCGGTTTATGTGATTAAGCTCCTGTTCGAGTTTCATTTTTGTAAGAAAATATGACTTTGTTTGTCTACTATTTTTCTATATTCTATCACATTATTTTTTTACAGTACTCATTTTCAATCACATATTCTTTATTGAAGTAATATTATACGTAAATCAAAAAAATTTCCTTCTTTTTTAACCATACATTTCAACATTAATCATTATTTCATGATATATTACTCAATTTACTCACAAATAATGGGACACAAACAAGCACTATATTTTAAAATAGTAAATTTTTTAAAAAATGTGATTAAAAATAAGAAAAAATTTCAATTTACAGTAAAATTATATTATTAGAAAATATATGGTTGAAAATAAGTTTTGAACAGTGAATTGTTTGAAAAAAAAATGGGAACATAAACTCAAAAATTATTTTCAAATAAAATAAAAAGGGGAACGAAGGAATTAAAATTACAAGCAAATGTATACCTACCGTTGGAGAAACAATAAATGTGACATTACTATTAATTGCAGTAGTAACAGCTTTATAATTATTATAGGGTAGGCCCACTCCAATGCCACTCACATTGTTGAACAATGCTATATGGCACAATTGATGTTGAAATACGTGACATTGTTTGATACATTCAATTAAAAATGAAATTATTATCTAAATTGGTATAATAATATCAGTGGTACTAATTAGCATTATTATTAAATTCTACTCATATTCTACTTAGTTCTTGTTTAGTGCCTATTATTTTAGTTTATTTTTTATAAAAAAAAGTTTTGAATAGTATTTTTAGGATATCGTATGATTAAAAGCAAGAAAAAGTTTTGAAATTATATGTAAAATATTTTATTGCGTGTTAAACGAACACTAAAAAATAAATGATTTTCTTTATTTATTTATTTATTTTATTTTTTGCAATGGAAATAAATTTCATTCTCAATGCTAATAAAATATATTCCTTTAATTGACAATTTTCATGTAAAACAAAGCCAAAAGAATCCCAAAAGACACTTTTATTTCAATATTTTCACATGAAAAATTATACCAATCAAACACAATAATTTACAATTCCTAAGAAAACAATTTCTAGGCAATTCAATTCCCTGAAATTCTTTTCAATTCAATTCAATTCCATCTTTGCAATCAAACAGATCCTAATGATTTTTTTGCCACTTAAAGAATGTTACATAAATGGTTCGAAGTTTACGTTCGTAGTCACTCAATTTAAAATAATTGAAGTTTTAGTCCCTACTTGTCACCCATTATTTTTTTACTGTACTTATTTTCAACTAAATATTTTTCATTAAAATAATATTACACACAAATTAAAAACTTTTCATTCCTTTTTAAGCACACATTCTCCATTAATCTACTTTTCCATAATATATTTTGAAAAAACTAAAGGGGCTCAAACACACCCTAAAGATCACAAAACAAAAAAGGGTTTTGTATAACCTCAATTCATCGGCTTCAATCTTTCACCAATTAAGTTTTCATAAAGATTTTATCAGAAAGTTATCTAATTTAAGATGTGTTTGAGCCCAATTTTGTGAGAGAACAAGTTTTTGTAATAGTGATTTTTTAAATAATGTGTGATTAAAACATGGAATTTTTTTTTTTTTTTGAATTTATATGAATATTTGCTTTATTTAAAAAATTTATGATTAAAAAATGAGTTTTTGCCTCCATTTGGCCCCCATTAATTTTCATTCAATTATATTTTATTTTTCTCTCTCCTATTTTTGACCACACAATATTTCATAAAATAATATTATACGTAAATTGAACATTCTTATTTTTTTTCAACCACTCATTTTTCAAAAAAAAAAACATTATTATATTCATTTTCATTTCCACAAAATAGGGCCAAACGAGGGATTTATGAAATGGAGTCAAAGAGGGACGTTCAATTAACTTCTTTTTCAAGGACCATACCTACTCATTACAAGTTGTCGAAGTTATTTTCTCTCTTTTATTGAAATTTGATGGAGATGCAAAGGAAATTAAAATATTGATTTTGAAAACAAATGACTGTTTAAACTTGTAAGAGTTTGAATTTGAAATCGTGAGCGGTTTATGTGATTAAGCTCCTGTTCGAGTTTCATTTTTGTAAGAAAATATGACTTTGTTTGTCTACTATTTTTCTATATTCTATCACATTATTTTTTTACAGTACTCATTTTCAATCACATATTCTTTATTGAAGTAATATTATACGTAAATCAAAAAAATTTCCTTCTTTTTTAACCATACATTTCAACATTAATCATTATTTCATGATATATTACTCAATTTACTCACAAATAATGGGACACAAACAAGCACTATATTTTAAAATAGTAAATTTTTTAAAAAATGTGATTAAAAATAAGAAAAAATTTCAATTTACAGTAAAATTATATTATTAGAAAATATATGGTTGAAAATAAGTTTTGAACAGTGAATTGTTTGAAAAAAAAATGGGAACATAAACTCAAAAATTATTTTCAAATAAAATAAAAAGGGGAACGAAGGAATTAAAATTACAAGCAAATGTATACCTACCGTTGGAGAAACAATAAATGTGACATTACTATTAATTGCAGTAGTAACAGCTTTATAATTATTATAGGGTAGGCCCACTCCAATGCCACTCACATTGTTGAACAATGCTATATGGCACAATTGATGTTGAAATACGTGACATTGTTTGATACATTCAATTAAAAATGAAATTATTATCTAAATTGGTATAATAATATCAGGGGTACTAATTAGTATTATTATTAAATTCTACTCATATTCTACTTAGTTCTTGTTTAGTGCCTATTATTTTAGTTTATTTTTAAAAAAAAAAAAGTTTTGAATAGTATTTTTAGGATATCGTATGATTAAAAGCAAGAAAAAGTTTTGAAATTATATGTAAAATATTTTATTGCGTAAATATGTTATTGAAAATAATTCCGTAGCAAAAAGAGTTAATATCACCTAAATTGGTAGGGTAACATTAGTCATACTAAATTGCATTACTATTAACTTCTAGTCATCTTCTCTACCATTCCACACTATTTTCATTGGTGATAGTTGAATTATCAATGAAATTATAGCATCTATCTCACCTCCATTTTTAACTTTCTTTTGAAACATTCATTTTCATTACGCACTTTTTTGAATTCACAATTTTTATCAATTATATATTTTATCAACATTTATCTAAATCTATTGAAAACTAAATTTTAAAGAAAACAATTTCTAGGCAATTCAATTCCCTGAAATTCTTTTCAATTCAATTCAATTCCATCTTTGCAATCAAACAGATCCTAATGATTTTTTTGCCACTTAAAGAATGTTACATAAATGGTTCGAAGTTTACGTTCGTAGTCACTCAATTTAAAATAATTGAAGTTTTAGTCCCTACTTGTCACCCATTATTTTTTTACTGTACTTATTTTCAACTAAATATTTTTCATTAAAATAATATTACACACAAATTAAAAACTTTTCATTCCTTTTTAAGCACACATTCTCCATTAATCTACTTTTCCATAATATATTTTGAAAAAACTAAAGGGGCTCAAACACACCCTAAAGATCACAAAACAAAAAAGGGTTTTGTATAACCTCAATTCATCGGCTTCAATCTTTCACCAATTAAGTTTTCATAAAGATTTTATCAGAAAGTTATCTAATTTAAGATGTGTTTGAGCCCAATTTTGTGAGAGAACAAGTTTTTGTAATAGTGATTTTTTAAATAATGTGTGATTAAAACATGGAATTTTTTTTTTTTTTTGAATTTATATGAATATTTGCTTTATTTAAAAAATTTATGATTAAAAAATGAGTTTTTGCCTCCATTTGGCCCCCATTAATTTTCATTCAATTATATTTTATTTTTCTCTCTCCTATTTTTGACCACACAATATTTCATAAAATAATATTATACGTAAATTGAACATTCTTATTTTTTTTCAACCACTCATTTTTCAAAAAAAAAAACATTATTATATTCATTTTCATTTCCACAAAATAGGGCCAAACGAAGGCTTTATGAAATGGAGTCAAAGAGGGTCGTTCAATTAACATTTTTTTCAAGGACCATACCGACTCATTACAAGTTGTCGAAGTTATTTTCTCTCTTTTATTGAAATTTGATGGAGATGCAAAGGAAATTAAAATATTGATAACTTAGGTGCATTCGATAATACCGTAAATTTACCATAGAAATATATGTAGTTTGTTATTTTGTTTGATGTTGCGTAGTCAAATGTATTAAATATGACATAACTACTTAAGATAAATAACAAGAAATTTGTCAGGCCCCCTTGACCGAGGTCCCGCCCAAAAAAGGGACCCCCTATTTGTGGGGTTCGATCAGGCCCCTATTTTTCTAGCAAGTCCCAAATTACAAATGCCTCGTTGGAATTATCTAGCAATTTTATTTTAGATTTAGTTTGAAAACAAATGACTGTTTAAACTTGTAAGAGTTTGAATTTGAAATCGTGAGTGGTTTATGTGATTAAGCTCCTGTTCGAGTTCCATTTTTGTAAGAAAATATGACTTTAACGTCTACCATTTTTTTATATTCTATCACATTATTTTTCTACAGTACTCATTTTCAATCACACATTCTTTATTAAAGTAATATTATACATAAATCAAAAAAAATTCTTTCTTTTTTAACCATACATTTCAACATTAATCATTATTTCATGATATATTACTCAATTTACTCACAAATAATGGGACACAAACAAGCACTATATTTTGAAATAGTAAATTTTTTAAAAAATGTGATTAAAAATAAGAAAAAATTTCAATTTACAGTAAAATTATATTATTAGAAAATATATGGTTGAAAATAAGTTTTGAACAGTGAATTGTTTGAAAAAAAATGGGAACATAAACTCAAAAATTATTTTCAAATAAAATAAAAAGGGGAACGAAGGAATTAAAATTACAAGCAAATGTATACCTACCGTTGGAGAAACAATAAATGTGACATTACTATTAATTGCAGTAGTAACAGCTTTATAATTATTATAGGGTAGGCCCACTCCAATGCCACTCACATTGTTGAACAATGCTATATGGCACAATTGATGTTGAAATACGTGACATTGTTTGATACATTCAATTAAAAATGAAATTATTATCTAAATTGGTATAATAATATCAGGGGTACTAATTAGTATTATTATTAAATTCTACTCATATTCTACTTAGTTCTTGTTTAGTGCCTATTATTTTAGTTTATTTTTAAAAAAAAAAAAGTTTTGAATAGTATTTTTAGGATATCGTATGATTAAAAGCAAGAAAAAGTTTTGAAATTATATGTAAAATATTTTATTGCGTAAATATGTTATTGAAAATAATTCCGTAGCAAAAAGAGTTAATATCACCTAAATTGGTAGGGTAACATTAGTCATACTAAATTGCATTACTATTAACTTCTAGTCATCTTCTCTACCATTCCACACTATTTTCATTGGTGATAGTTGAATTATCAATGAAATTATAGCATCTATCTCACCTCCATTTTTAACTTTCTTTTGAAACATTCATTTTCATTACGCACTTTTTTGAATTCACAATTTTTATCAATTATATATTTTATCAACATTTATCTAAATCTATTGAAAACTAAATTTTTAGCTAAATTAAACTGGGGCTTAATTTGTTTCCACTGGGTCATGGAAATTCAACCAGCATATATTGTCACTTATATTAATAGACACTATTTAGTTGATAGTTATTCCATAACTAGTTTTTCACATAACTACTACGCGATTCTTTAGAAACGAAAATGATAAAATGAAAGTAATGGTAATGTCCTTTTAGATTGAGGGGTTGTTTGACATGTTTTCTTAAAAGAATTTAAGCAGATTGTGATAAAATTGATCGAAAGTGATCGAAAATTTAATAAAAGTTGTGGATCACATTAAATGTATGATTAAAATTAATTATTGACATCGACTTCAACTTTTAACAACTTTTTTAATTGTCACAAGCAAGCACTAAAAGGTTAGAATGGATATTATTTTAATTTTAACGCTTTTGTGATATGACGTAATGGTAAATTAGCATACGCATCATAAATTGCACGGAAGTTACATTGCAACACGATTATCAATTACGTAATTTTCTTCAATTTAGTAGACGGTGCGAGATATGGTGGTGAAATTTGAGAGTACAATTAAAGTTATGTTATTTAATTCAAATTAAATTGAAGTTCAGTGATCTAATTGAGGTAAATTAAAGTTTGGTAACCTATAGAGATTTTCTGCTAAAAGTTTAATGACGAGATAAATTTGCTGTCCATTTTCCTTTCATCTATGTTTTAATGTGTCAAATTCTAAGGAGGAAATTATATAGAACCAGGCATTTGAAAATTCTAATTCAAAGTTCAGGAATGAAATTTATCTATGCAAATATCAGGTATTATATATAGTTAATTCAATTAAAAACCCTAATCAATTCCCCAATTCAATCCCGTCACTTCCTTTCTCACTCTACAATCTCTTCCTTCTCTCTATAACAAATACCCATAGGAGATCGGTCACCAACGGCGTCAAAGCCGTTGTGAGATTGGTGCCGCTGCAAAGAAGAGTGGCGGAGGCTGCAAGGGGTGCGATGGTGACCTTTTCATAGAAACGTCGCTACTGCGTGAAGATGAGCCGGAAGAAGACGCCGTTGGAGATAGATCTTACTCCGATTTTTGTGAGCCACTCAGAGCAATGCCTGCGACTGCACTCGCCGCGATGCCTCCGAGCACTGATTGGGTTAAAGAGGTGTTGTTTTGTGATGAAAACTCTGTGAATGGCTTTGCTTCGTGACGGGTTCAGATATGGTGTGGAGGTGGCTGTGTTGTGGTGTTGGTATGTGCGGTGGTGTTGCCGTGTTGGTTTCATTTTTCGGCATGTTTTATTGCTTTTTTAAGTAGTGGTGGTAGGCTTGTGGATTCTTTGGTGGGGGTGGTGTAAATAGAGATAGAGGAAATGGTGCTGGTGGTAGTGTGATGTAGGTGGTGCGGTGGTGGTGTGTTGTGGGCGTAATGGTGTGGTGGTATTATCAGCACAGTGGTGCTCATGATGGTGATGACAGGGAGTAGTGATGCTCATGTTGGTGAGGTGATGGTGGTTTTGGAGGCGAAGGTGTCGAACCATTGTTATGTTATTGATGATGATGTCGATAGTGATTGTTGCGGTGGCGGTGATGAGTGGGGGCATCTGTGACCGACAATAGGCATATGTGATCGACAATTAAGCATCCGTAATCAAAAATTAGATGTCTGTGACTAAAAAATAATTTGTGACCGATAAACTGTAACATATGTGACCCATAAATATAATTTGAATTGTAATTTGAATTATTTGTGACCTCGAAATAATGTGTGATCTACAAAATTTTTTACTTGTGACCACGAAATAATTTTATGATCAATTAATTTGACGATATGTGATTAATAAATAAATCTGTGACCTATAATTATGAATATGTGACCATTAATCGTTTAATTGTGACTTTATTATCTTCATTTAATAAATATTTTAATTAATTAAATATAAACCTAATTTTTGAATTTTAAAAGTATCTATCTGATTTTTGATTTGGAGTAAACTTAACACCTGAGATGTGAACTCTTCCCAATTCTAAGCTTTGGCAACCCAAGCCCAGTTAATCTTTTATACGTATAAATTATGGAATTTTTTCTTCTTTTATGTATTAGTTCAAGTTCAGTACCCAAAAAAAATATAATAAATATATGATCCTATCTTACTCCGTCTTTGATCGTGAACCATGTTGAAAATAAATTGAATTAAAATTCTTTGTACTCTAAGACTGTGGGTTTGTTCAGTAGTGATTACGAATTTTTTTTTTTTTTTACTATTAGAGAAAAAAAGTGAATCCTACCTATAAAAGAAGAAGTCAAAAATAATGATTGATTTAGAAAAATAACGATCAAAAAAATTAATTTTTTGAGGTGAAAAATCAAAATCAAACATGCGTTATTAAACTTTAAGCGGGGAATTTGTAATTTTGTATTCAAATAATAGAGATGTAAGAGATGTAACTGAACTTTCACTTCAATTCATGTAATAAATGCGTCTCAGTAGATGTGACTGAAACTGAAAGAAAATATAAATGGCTCCAAGGATTAAAATGAAAGAAGATAATTTCTTGGGACTTCAGAACCAAATTTAATGTGAACGCAAAACGTGGCCAGTTTGAGAAAGCATGTAATTAAAATAGCACACGTATAGTAGACCGAGACACACGCTACATGACGCGTACCAATGTGTAAATGCGACTCTTTTTTCCTTTCTGGAAAGTATAAAGTAAGACATTTAACGCTTTTGTCATTCTCAGTAGTAATGAAGTTTGTGCCACCAACCACCACATTAATTTCATTTGTATTTCACAAGATCTATCCTTGTTATGCATATTTCATTTGTATTTCACAAGATCTATCCTTGTTATGCATATCTTCTAAGAATAACGATATCAAGCATCAGCCGTGTTGAACACCAATTTAGATGATATCATAAATTTTAATAAATGGGTCATAAATTTTTATATTTAACTGAACTTATAATTTAACAACATAAGGGTTAGCATCTAGCCCCTAATTGGTATGAATTAAAATTTTAATTTAAATTAAAGTCAATAATTAATTTTAATCAAATATTTCATGGATCCTACAACTTTTCAACCACATATTTCATCAATTTTTATCAAAATCTAATAAAAATATGATTTTAATCTCCACCAAACAAGAGTTTAGATCGATGTTAAACACCAGTGGTACTGAATAGCATGACTCATGTCCCAAGTGGGTTGATTAAAAATTTATCGTGAGCAACTCTATTCATTTGAAGTTTAAATGACCCATCAAGTTTCAAATTTAATATTTTCAGAAGAGTCAATATTATTCGTCAATGGTATATATATACAAAAAATGCAAATTCTATGTCAATTACACAACGTTTTGCTACATTAAATGTAAGTCTATACAAACAAATTTTTGTTATGTCAGAAAGTTATGCAGGAAAATTTGTCGTCCTCAGCGCCAATTTAGCGTTTGTGGAAAAATGAGTGATGCTAGACGTTCAGGGCACCTGTAGAATAATTCTATGGAAATTGCCACCCTAAAGTCAGTGTTGAATAGTAGTCTTCATAAGAGAGGGAGGTGAGATGGGGTAGGGTGTTGGGGTTGTCATTTGCATGTGAAGATAATAAATGAGACAAAGGGGGAAGATTTATTAAGGATGTCCCACACGAAACAAGCCAGCAAGGTTCACGAGAATCTGTGTCCAAATCTCCAGCCTTCTTCTGAGATGGTCTTCCATATGTCTCTGCGTGGCAACGGGCCGGGGTCGACTTGAGCTCATTTCCCCGGATTCTCAGATGGTCTTCTCAGGTTAGCATTGGGTTCGGGCTCATTTCACCATGAGCTTTGAGTCTGGGGATGGTCCTATGATTGTCATGGCTGAGATGAAGTTCTTAAATTAGGTCACACAAAAAAATTTGAACTTGTTAGCCACCGCCTACGAATTGTGGCGAAGAACAAAGAAAAGGTGAAGACGGGCACGAAAGAGAAGGAAGAAGAGAAAAAGCCCAATTCTAAAAAAAAATAAAAAATAAAAAAAATAAAAAAATAAAAATAAAAATCTAGGCCGAATGAGGCCCCTTCAGCTTTGGGCCTGAGGCAATGGCCTCATTGGCCTCTGCACAAGACTGGGCCTATCTAAGCCGAGCAAGGCTCGGGCCCTAGAGCATGTGGACTTCATGAGCCGACTCGTAGGGTGAGCGTGGGTCGGGTCGGGTCGGTTTTTGCGCAACCCATCCCAACACAATCGGTTTGATTTAAAATCAACCCAACCCAACCCACTAAGTTTTGGTCGGTTTGGATTGGGTTGGTCGGTTTCTTTATCAAACAAGATTTATTTAACTATGTTGGTCGAATTTTGCTTTACCAAACAAGAACAGGTTTTTTTTCTCCGAATGTTGCTTTACTAAACAAGAACTAACTCCGTCAATTTACCAAAATCCAGCTTCAGGTCATTTTCTTGCTTTCCTCTATATTCAACCTATCATGTACTCCAAACAAGAAAACCAGATAATCAGGGCTCGCATTTGGGTTTCTTGCCACTGATTGGCCTCCTTGTGTATTGGTATAATACTTCTTAAAATTAATCCCATCAGATAAAGGGGCTAAAAAGGTCAGAAGAAAAATTAATTTATTATCCCTCATTAAAAACAAACAAGTAGTCTTGAACATTAACCAACAAACGGTCACAGCAGCATTCACCATAAGTCTATATATATACAACACAGGCAAAAACCAACAAGATATTTTAAATAAAAAAATGGAAAAGAAAAACCTAGAGTTTTACAGAACACAAGTGTACCTACGGTTCGAAGGGAGGAACTTGGAAGAGCCATCGTCGCCCTTTACTGAATGGAGGACTGACGCTGTTGATTTGAGCAACTGAATCGACCGAATTTCCTGTACTGTGTAGACTCGCTGCCTTGGGCTTTGTAATGGATTGAACTTGGAGAAGAATAGAGTTTTCTTTTTAGGGGAAATGGAAATGGGAGGGAGAAGTGAGAAGAAAAATGCTATTGATTTAACTTACCTGTAGCAGAGCCTGAGAAATCTGATACGCTTTTTTCAGTTTTCAAGATTTTTTCATATTATTAATTTACTATGGGTCGGGTTGGGACGGGTAACCCGTAACCCGATAGAAAAATGCAATTAATGACCCAAACCCAACCCATTTCATTGAAAAAACTGACCCAAACCGCTCGGGTTGGGTCAGGTCGGTCAATTCGAGCGGTTTGGGTCGGTTTTTGCCCACCACTAGGTGAGCTCGCATCACTAGCCAATCCTATATTTGTTTTTTATATGTATTCATATTTAAGAAATTGAAAAGCTTGTGGGTATGATCAACTCAATTCATTACACATACGTCTGATCTTTTGGTCTAATTGTCAAACTGATTCAACTTGGTTCATTGCAACCCTTATTGTCTCCTTTTATAGTGTCGAATCACCCATGATTGGAGTGATTTGGATCGACTCTTTTACATATAAATATTCTAATTTAATTCTACTTCTTGTTTTTTAACTTTGGATCCCATCTGATCAGTACTCTCTATCCATGGTAACTACCAACTAATGTTAAATTCTCACTGGCGATAAAGATTATTATTTAATTAAAGTATAAGTTAATTCTTGTCTCTAATTATACATTCTCGACTAGTTATCAAAAATATTATTGCAATATTTTTAAGTCTCATGTTGATACTAAATCCTTGTTTGACTCCCTTTAAAATAAAACAATTTATTTTTCATACTCATTTTCAATCACACATTCACACAATAAGATATTTTGCATGTAAATTTAAAAAAAAATTCTTATTTAGTTTTTAACGACACATTTTTCAAAAAAAATCATTATTCAAAATATCGTTTTCATGCAATAATGACCATCAAACTGGGACTAAATATCTTGAATTATTCTAAGAGTCTAGGGCCACATGGGCCCAGATGTGTAGCAAAACCCAAATGTCTTTTCTCCACTGTTATCGGGAAGGAATCATTTCAGGTTAGGGAAAGTGAATTGGGCTGTGAATTGCTCCTATAAACAATTTAATTTTTAAATACAAATAAAATGAGTGATGTACGAGTGAATAAAATTTATAATTTTATTAAAATGTGTAATTAAATATTAAGTTTGATAATGTATAAGTGATTAATTTTGACAAAGTGATGCTAAAACTTAAAAGATGACTTATTGAACTGTTACCCGATGGGCTCCAAATGATCTCGAAGCCGTTGAACAGCAAGCCCATTAATCTCATAAAAAATGGGCTTAATGAGTAGCCCATTAACGTAATCCAATCTCATTCAGAAATTAATATAGTGGTAATTATAAGTGATTTATAGATCTCAATTCATAATTAAAAATTATAAGTTTTTCTTTCAAAAATCGGATAATAATATTGTAAAATAATGAGATAATTATTGATAATTATTTAGTATTATCATAATACATGGATAAGTCTTATCTATTTTAGAAGATCTATTTTATTCCAATTGCAACTCTTATTTTGGACCATATAAATATATGACATTGGTCAATAATAATATACAATTGAGTTTTAACTCTTTATTTCTCATCTTATTTTCTCTCTTCCCTTTAATTTTATAACACGTTATAAGCACGATTCTCTTAAAATCAAAGTAAATTAGTTAGAATGTAATAATTTTTATAAACATAATCATGTGTACCAAAATTAATTTGGTAACATGTGAATTATATCTATAAGTATGCATTAATTCAACTTCGTCCAGTTCACGACCAATTTTTTTCATGATACCAATCAAAATTTGGAGGCTGCTTCGTCCAATTCATCAATTTCTACCTTTTGATTTTACATCTTTATTATGTGGCAGTCAATTTCATGAAGTAGCAATCATTGGATGTTTATGTCATGGCAGTTATTAAATGCTTATGAACTCATCTTTAATCCATGGTTTTATGTGGCCCTATTGCATGTTTTCAATTCTTGAATTTGAATTCGTGTCAATTTAGGTCGATTTGAGGCGAAAAAAATTGTACACCCTGTTTTAATTGATGTATATGTGTAGCATTAGATGTACTAATTTATGTAATTCTTTCTTTAATTTTTTTATGGATGTAAAACATATGTTTATAGTGAAGAATAACTATAAAGCATATCTTTTCAAGATTTTTTTAATACATGTTTGGTAATTAATTTTAGAATATAAATTAATATCCAATCTATTTGGTAACTATTTTTTATTTGCATGGTAATTAATATTCTTTGACTCGATTATATATTTGTGTTGTTCTATCATAAATTTTAAATTAATATTTTATCATGTTGTTACTCCTGAAATAGTACAACATTATAATTAATATTTCAAAAGAATATTAATCAAAAATATATCTATTATAAATAGTTTGTTGATAATCATGAAGTAACACAATATTATAATTAATATTCTTGAAGAACATTATTTACTCCTAAAGAGTATAAATTATATTTTTCAATATTCCAAAAGAATATTGACGTATTGATCTTGAAGAAATAATAATAAAATATAATGTGCTCTTGAAGTAACACATATCTCGAAAAAAATATATCTCGTTGTGTCCAGAAGAAATATAAATAAAATTATTAGATACTGAGTAATAATTTTTAAAGGAAAATAACTTTTTATTTTATTAATAATAAAAAAGGATATTAATTTGTCGCTCCAGAAGAGCATAAAACTCGATGTTTTAATATTCTCAAAGAATATCATATTAGCGATTTTGGAAAAGTGTAAATCTTAAAATACTAATAAAATCTAAGATGAATCATTAGGATATCTGTTTATGTTTAGTAGATAGTGCAATTATGGGGGTGTTTGATTGCCATTTTTAGGTAAAAATGCATTTTAGAATAGTAACTTGATGGGAAGTATGTGGTTAAAAAATAAGAAAAAGTTTTTGATTTACGTATAATATTATTTTCATAAAAATATGTGGTTAAAAGGAATAGGAAGAAAAATGCATTTTGAAAAAAATGGTACTAAACGAGGGCTATGCACACAATTCTTCAAGATAAAGTATTTTTTAAATGTTAACATTAGCAGATAATAATGTTAATACGATATCGGGGGTATCGAATATCGTTGAAAGCTCCGAAAAAGTTTGTATTATTTTACCAAATGATACAAAATTATATGTTGACGAGACATTTTATTCTTGCAAATCCAGAGGAAATTTGCTTAGTTTTAAAGATATCCGCTACAATTGATATCATATTGAAACGATACAAGAAAATAATACTGAATATCTTTGCATAACCTATTTTGTATATGTTCAGAAGCAGATAAAAGAAAAATTTTATAAACTCCCATCTGGCATGTATTATACATTTATAAAAATGATTGAATCAAATAATGTCACGAACCAGAAGTTCGTTGACCCAAAAAACTTTATTCTTTGACATGATCGACTTGGACATCCAGGAACTATGATAATGCGTCGAATAATAAACAATTCGCATGAACATCCTTTAAATAGCCAAAATATTCTTTTACCTAATGACTATCCATGTGTAGTTTGTTTGCAAGGTAAGTTAGTCATTACACCTTCAGTTACAAATGTCAATATTGAATCTCCAACTTTTTTGGAAAGAATTCATGAAGATATATATGGGCTAATACACCTATCATGTGGACCATTTCGCTATTTTATGGTATTAATTGATTCTTCTACTAGATGGTCACATGTTTGCCTACTTTCCACTAGGAATGTAGCATTTGCTACACTGCTTGCTCAAATTATAAAATTACGAGCGCAATTTTTCGATTACTCAATTAAAACTTTTCACCTTGACATTGCTGGTGAATTTAGATCACAAGTATTCGATGATTATTATATATCAATCGGGATTGTAATTGAACATTTAGTTGTACATGTCCATACGCAAAATGGTTTGGAAGGGTCGTTTATTAAACACCTACAACTTATTGCTAGATTATTACTTATGAAAACAAAACTCTCAACTTCTGTTTGGGTCATGCCATATTACATGCTACATCATTGGTTTGTATTAGACCAACTGTCTATCATCAATATTCACCTTTGCACTTAGCATTTGGTTATGAACCTGATATTTCTCACCTACGGGTCTTTGGTTGTGCTGTCCAAGTCCCTATTTCACCCTCCACAACGTACTAAAATGGGTCCCTAACGAAAACTTAAGATTTATGTGGGTTTTGATTTACCATCAATTATCTTGAGCATTTAACGGGTGAATTATTTACTACACGTTTTACAGATTGTCATTTTGATTAAATAACTTTTTCAACTTTGGGAGGGGAAAAACTATATCCTGAAAAACAAGGTAAAATTATTTGGAATGAAGCAACTCTATTTCATTTTGATCCTCGCAACAATCAATGTGAGTAAGAGGTTGAAAAAATTATTCATTTGCAAAGAGTTGCAAATAAATTACTTGATGTATTTGTTGATATAAGAAAAGTGATAAAGTCATATGTTCTAACAAAAAATATTTCAGCAAAAATTGATGTCCCTGGGTAGGCTTTGCGCCTATTTATCCGCTCTGGGTAGGCCTTGCGCCTATCTATCCTTCACGGGTTTATTCGCGTCTCCCAGAATTCGAACTCATAACCTTTCCCTTAAGGAAGACTTAAGTTGAATCTTGGCCCCAATTGGTACCAGGATTCAACTTAAGTCTTCCGTAAGGGAAATGTTATGAGTTTGAATCCTAAGGGATGTGAAGAAACCCGTGAGGGGTAAGTAGGCGCAAGGTCCACCTAGAGCGGACAAGACGTAAGCTAACGGCTTGGGTACAGAGACCCGAGTCATCACGGCATCAACCACTTGATGACTTCTTTCGATCGTCTTATGTATGTTAAAGACGTGTTGAGTGGTTGTTGATGGTCGGATCATTATTTTTAGTCAAAATGATAAAATTAATGTTTTGTATGAAAAGAAACGATATCTATGTCATTATAGTTATTATTTGAATTGGAACGATTTCAAACTCGTTAAATTTGTACTAAAACGATATAAATGTCATTACTTTATTTGTGAATTTGATTCATAACGACATCATTATCGTTTCAGTACAAGTTTGACGACGTTGATATCTTTTTAACTTAAATCATAACTAAAACTATATACATATTGTTGTAGTTAAAATAAAACGACAATTATATCGTTTCTGCTAAAAATAACGATTCGACCATCCACAATCACTAGACATGCATTTGACATATGTAGGATGCTCAAAATAGATAATTAAGTGGGTTCGATCTCACTTAAAAGAAACTATGAGAATATTTATGTTCTCACGATTGTATACAACATTGAACTATTTCGATAGAAAGAAGTATTTTCGTTCGTTCTTTCTAAACCATTCGAATGGCATCTGTAACGATCGGGGTCTCTCTACCCAAGCCGTTAGTTTATGTACTGTTCGCTCAGGGTAGGCCTTGCGCCCACTTACCCCTCACGGCTTTCTGTCGCATCCCCAGGATTCGAACTTATAATATTTCCCTTAAATAAGACTTAAATTGAATACTGGTACCAATTGGGCGTCCAAATAGCCGTGAGGGGTAAATGGGCGCAAGACCTACCCAGAACGGACAGTACGTAAGCTAACGGTTTGGGTACAGAGACCAGGGTTGTTACAACATCAACCCACTTGATGACCTCTTTCGATCGTCTTAGGTATGTTAAAGACATGTTGAGTGGTTGTGAACGGTCGAATCATTATTTTTAGTCAAAACGATATAATTAACGTTTTGTATGAAAAGAAACGATATCTATGTCGTTATAGTTATTATTTGAATTGGAACGATTTCAAATTCGTTAAATTTGTACTAAAACGATATTAATGTCATTACTTTATTTGTGAGTTTGATACATAACGATATCATTATCGTTTCAATACAAGTTTGACGACGTTAATATCGTTTTAGCTTAAATAATAACTAAAACTACATACATATCGTTTTAGTTAAAATAAAATGACAATTATATCGTTTTTGTTAAATATAACGATTCAATCGTCCATGACCACCAAATATGCATTTGATATATGTAGGATGATCAAAATGGGTAATCAAGTGGGTTCGATCTCTTCAAAAGAAACTATGAGAATATTTTTGATCTCGTGATTGTATAACACATTCGAACTGTTCCAATAGAAAGTATCTTCGTTCGCTATTTTTAAGTCATTCGAGTGGTATTAACCCACTTGATGACATCTTTCGATCGTTCTACGTATGTTGAAGGTATGATGGGTGGTTATGGACGGTCGAATTTTTATTTTTAGCCAAAACGATAAAATTATCGTTTTATATAAAAATAAACGATAGCTATGTCGTTATACACGTGATTTGAACTGGAACGATTTCATACTGGTCAAAGTTGTACTAAAATGATATGAATGTCGTTACTTTATTTGAGATTTTCATACATAACAACATCATTATCGTTTCAATACAAGTTTGACGACGTTGATATCGTTTTAGCTTAAATCATAACTAAAACGATATATATATCGTTTTACTTTATATAAAATGATAATTATGAAAATGACGATTCTATCGTCCATGGTCATCTGACATATATTTATTGTACGTAGAATGATAAAATAACTCATTAAGTGAGTTTGATTTCATTCAATAGAAAGAAAGATAGTATCTCCATTCGCTCTTTCTGAATCATTCGAGTGCTATCAATCCATTTGATGTCTTTTTTTTGGTCATCATATATCGTTTTAATTATTATTTAAACTGCAAAAATTCTAAGTAGTTAAATTTGTAAAAAATGATACATATATCGCTCTAGTTATTATTTTGTGTCTTAGGGAGAATTTCAAAGTCGTTATTAGAATAAGAACATTTTATAGTAGAACGACATCAGCTACTTTATGTGTCATCGGAACGAAGTGTATATGATTACATGAATATGCACAATATTCACATTTTGGATATGTACAATACATAAACTTGAAAATCATAAAAAGTCACGAAAATATGTAAATTTCAATTATATTTAACATCGTAGTTATAACGTTCGAGTGTAACCACTTTTGAAACGATATGTATGACGTTATAGTTACGATTTGAACGGGAACGATATCATTGTCATCGAAACAACATAAATATTATTTACTTATTCCATAGTGTGCGCCTAAACCTGTTAAACAATAAAGTAATGTGTGTTCGATATCGAAATGACATATACATCATTTTTTGTATTTCAAGAACGAGTTCAATTGCGTTATACAAATCAGTTAAGCAGAGTGTATTTGATGCTAAAACGATATCGAAGTCATTTTATGTTTTAGGAACGATTTCAATGTCGTTATGCAAATCAGTGAAACAGTGTCGGCAATTCATTTCCATTCCACATTTTTATTAAGTTGATAAATTATATTTTACGATTTCTTCAAACTGCGATATTTTGGTATTGGCTTATCAGAATCAACTTTTTCTAGAGTCGAATAGTTCTTATTAATTACAAACTTTAAAATGAGTTCAATATTGATATATTATATCGTTTTTTTTATTTATCAAAATCTAATTATTGGATTCTAAATAAGATATGAATTTAAAAATATTTTTTTTGTCCTTTTTTTTTTTCAAAAAATGTATTTTGAAAAATTCGTGTGTTATAATAGGTGTCTAATGAATAAATGACTCAATAATTGTTTTCGACTAGTTGCTAAGTTGTGGAAAATGTTAAAACTTTGGGTGCATCGGAGATCAACTACGGAGAAGAGATGTCATTAAACTTAAAAAGAAGAGTCGGAATTTTAAAGAGAAGATGATTTTGAATTTGAAGTAAGAGAAGACTGTGTGTGTTAGACTCGAAAAAAACCAACGGGTCAATGGATCAACCGGTGGGTTATTATTAAATTTTGATTTTAATTAAATTTTATTTTTAAATTGAAAATGAAATAATTTTTTGAAATGTAATATATATATTTTGCTCACAAAAAACAAAGGACCATGACTTGACATAATGATTGTGGAGTTAAAATATTTCCTTGCCATCAAAGGTTCAACTCACGATTCCTCTAAGTTTAGAGAAAAACTCCAATCCCTTTTTCATTTTTGTTTTATAAATTAAGGGTAAAGAAGTCTTTTGACATTTTAAAATAATTAAAACTCTTTTTATTTTTATAATTTTGGTCAAATGGCATTTGAACAAAATGTATTTTATAGGTGGTTTCTCCATTCGGCTTCATCCTAAATTCAAATTTCGCCATTTTCTCTTCTCAAAAACATTTTCAATCATTTCTTAGGGTTTAACAATAATAATCAAAATTCCAAATGGCTGCAATCAGAGCCACAACCAGCATGTTCCTTGCAAGATCAAGTTTCCGCCCCACATTCTCTTCACAAATCACCGTACGTTTCTTCCGTACGGCGTTGCCGGCGACGAGCTGCGGTGGAGTCCACTGGCGAGCTCATAGCAATTACGGTGTCGTACGTTGCGCCTCCAGTAATTCAGGCGGCGAGGAGAAGAAGACGCCGGCTCGGCTTGCTGAGGTCCAGCGGCTTCTGCATGAAGCCGAGGAGCGGTTTAAAGATGCCGGTGCTGGTGCTGACCCCGTTCCCCGAATCACTCTCGGTATACTTTGATATATTCGTTTTTATTCATAAATTTATGACGACATTATCTATTTGTCATGACAATGAATGTTGGGTATTTAAGGGATTTCAAGTATAGATGCTAGCCATATATGTCTGAATTGTTACTTAACAAGGTGGGCTGAACTGGAATATTGATTCTGGTGAATGGGCATAATTGTTATATGACCTGCTAATTTGTCATAACAGGATAATTAATTAAGTTATAAAAAAATTTATTAGAGCTTGAGAATTCCAAGAAAGTAGAGTTGATTTTGATTTTTACTTGCCTTATTCCCAACTTTTGAGGCACAATTAAGGTGCAAACTTAATCACAATGGAAAGAGTTCATTTGCATCGATCAAATAGCTTTTATATAGATAATTAATGGTTTCAAACTTTTTATTTTCCCGTATTTTACACTGGAATTTTGCATATTTTTCATGTCTTTCTTGCTACCCCCATCATCTTGTATACAAGGAAAATATGGGAGTTATTGTTCGTTATGACATGTTGGAGGATTTTCACACCAGATAAACACAAGAAGGGGTGTTGAACAGCCTTGCTCATTATAGAGAGAGGATGTGAGGCCATATGATCATAAGTTAATTTTTTGGTTCATATGATCATATACTAATTTTTTGGTTTTCATTTTAATAATGCTGGTATCTCAAAATCCTTGATGTTCTACGTCTGATATTGGATAGGAATGACTCGGCAAAGAAGAGTTGATTTTTTATTTTTATATTTATTTTTATTTTTGTGGTTTAGATGTCAAATCAAAACATGGTCATTCTTCAAATTTTATTTTCCAAATGCAGATCATGTTACTGTAAGCTATGCAAGGAGTGGCGGGCCTGGAGGTCAAAATGTCAATAAAGGTATGCAATGCTTCATTTTGTACATATCTACAATTTTAATCGGTGATCTTCGACACATTGAAGACTTTAACTGGACAGATTCTTAATCTGCAGTGAACACCAAGGTTGATATGCGATTCAATGTAAAAAATGCGTACTGGTTAAGCGACAGGGTGAGAGATAGGATTATGCAAAAGGTGAGTCACTATCTTCTACTGTTAATGTTCACAATATTACACTATTTGCAGAGGGCAGAGGACTGTGTTTTATCTACCTTGTTTGGTTTCCTGGAATTGGGTCCTGTAGGATATATCATGGATCGTACTCTTGTTTCCACATTTGCTATCACTTAGTACTCTGGGCATTAAAATTTGTTGACTATTTCTGTGTCCCCTCTTCTTGATATGTGATCACGTGAACTGGTAAAGTAAAGTATTACTATATTTTTGAAGTTAAACTAAGAAGCTTGGCGAGGAATGACATCCAAATCAGTAATCTGATTGCTTAAAACTGGATTCGAGTGTTTGATTATTTGGGTATAGAAACCTGGTTACTTAAATATCAAAATACAGGGTTTAAAATTGAGAATCATAGTCCCAATTTCATCCTGATGTTTTGATTCTTCAACTCTGAAGCTAACAAAGAACAAAAAAATAGCCCTCACCACACTTACCAATTCTTGTTAATATTGTGCATGTTTTGTAATCTTTTTCTGTGCACATCTTCTCTTCTACTAAAATTTGCCAAAAGTCTTCAACTCAAGGCTGAACTTATGGGTTGCGCTTCAACCTGCCAGTCATGGTAGACAGTTTTCATGTTGTAGAGAAGGGCAAGCTTGTTAGGATCCTTATTTCCATGAACTCATAACCATAGGATGAGAGGTTTCCAAGAAAATGTTAATTTGAGAATGCCTATCCCATCTTCCCTACATCTAAAATCCCCATAAAATAATCGTAGAAAAAGAGTCCAACATTTCCTGTTGCATAAAATGAGCTGTTGTTTGATTTTTATTATTTTATTTGTACAGCTGAGAACCAATGGATATCTTTTTAAAACTGATAACTTCCACACTATTGACAGGAGAAGAATCGGATCAATAAAGACGGAGAGCTTGTGATTTCTTCAACGAAGACTAGAACTCAAAAGTTAACATTTACCAACTATGTTATGTTCTCTCTTTCACTATTGTTGCTATAGTAGTTGCTCACATTCATCTTTTTGTAAATAGGGGTAACATTGAAGATGCTTTGGCAAAATTACAGGTACTAAATTACCAAAAAAAGAAATTACAGGTACATGTACATAATTTAGCTTGTTGCATGCCATGTTTTGGGTGCAGCAAAAAATGTCAGCTCTACCATCTAGCAAAAATTGTAAAAATTATCATCTGGTGTTTAAATGATAGTTCCAGGGAAGAAAATTAGTTCCATGTGAATAATTGATCATTCTTGAATGAATGAGACAGGCAATCATTGAAGCTGCTTCATATGTCCCACCACCTCCTTCAGAAGCGACAGTGAAAAAGATCGCTAAGTTGTAAGTTGTCTGCTCAAATTTGTTTTACCTTGTCCCCACCCTCACCCACATCCCTGCCCCCACCCCTTCTCAAGAAGAGGAAGTTAGTGTGTGGGCTGGGCACCAGGATCTCTTCCTTTGATATCTTGATTAAAGTTTCTATCCATTATTTTAAAATTCATGGATGCAAGTGATTGATATGGATTGACTTGCTCTTTCTCTCAATTGAAAGGTCTGCCATTGGGGAGCAGAAACGTTTGGACAAGAAGAAAGCTCAATCTCAGAAGAAATCACTAAGAAGAAGCCGAGACAGTTGGGATTGAACTGTTGGGAGCAGAAAGCACAGTTTGCCAATATTTATGTATGGATAAGATAAAGCCAAAAGCTGCTTTTGGGTTTTGGATAATTTTATGGAAGTAATTATCTTGATTAGAAGAGCTTTTAGATAAGGCCGGCCTAAGGTGACTTTCTTAGGAAGCTCTTTTACAAGAATCAAAAGCCGAAGTCCTGCCAAATTGGCTTGTAGTAAATTGCTATGTTTACATTTCAATGATTTTGACTATGTTTCATAATCTTGCTTTCGCAGTTGTTCAACACTACAGTTTGGTGAACACAGATCACCAGCCCTTAAACCAGTTAGTGAGCAGATACTAAAGGAAGAAGAGTGCCACTTGAATCATCTCTACTTTCAGATATGCTGGATATAGCATCATAGAAATTACACCTTTAGATACTAAGCTAATTATTGCGATTTGTGAATGAGAGGCTTTAGATTGATGGGATTTCGAAGATAAGCTCTTTGTCAGCACGACATAGAGTTGCTTATATCATGTACAACATTATCGATTTTATACTGTTCATGTAGCTTATTTTTTGCATTGTCTGCAATCCTGTGAAACTTGTGTTACATGATGGGTCCCGTTATTGGATCTCATTTTTGTATGGGCTTATGTACTACCTCTTAAAAGAGAGGCTTTAATATTATTATTCATTTATGTCACATTGCTTTTCACACTACATCCAACTTATCCGGTTTTGCTATAGTAGTTTATTCATGTAAGAAAATGAGATGCGCTTTCTTCTCTAGACCACATAGTCTACTTCTTCTACTATCTCCACATCCGCCCTTGTACAATTGTTGTGGGCCCGCATTCATTTCTCAATGTCAATAAGTAGGAAAATTATTTGTTACAAATTTGACTTTTATGGCATGGTGTTGGTAAATGTTATGAATTCTCATTTATCCTCAATATCAAAATTGATTGAAAATAATGTGAAGCATTAAGTTAAGGGTATTTTTGACAAAATGATTATTAAAGTTAGGGTGTCATGGTCTTTTTAATTTTCATATAATAAATGCAGTCTGTCATTGTCTGTAAAATGTATAATGTGAATTTTGATTCCAATCTGCTTTATTTAAATCATTTCTCACGAAAATTGTTTTCGTCTGCCGTGCTTCTTCTTCACTGTTTACCTTCATTATTTACCTCTGTTTCTCTATGAAACGAGAAAACACCTTTGAAATAGTATAGAAATTAGACACCGGTAATATTTCATGTTTACTTTCGTGTACGGTAATATTTTTTTATAAAGAAACTTTTCCGTTTGTATTGTAGATTATGGACGATTTTAGCTTTCAATTTTTTTTTTTGTAGATTTGAATTAAAATTTTTTGCTGTTTATGTGTATAGGTTAGATTACATTAGTTATCTCATGGAATCGAAGGTTGTAGTAGAGAGATTTTGACAGGTAAGGGTTTTGAATTTTTTATTATTTTATTATTTTTATTATTATTTTTTTTTTGGTCCAATTGATGTTTTGTGTTTCTATGTATAAAACTTTCGAATATGTATGTACTATGTGATTTCATAACTTCCTATGCAAGGATTTCAAATTTGAGCCTCATACTTTTAAAGATGAGATGATTTTAAATTTTTTACACAAACCTTATAAACCTAATTCAATCATTTGCCTTCCCTTATCTTTACTTTACTAATTCTAGAGGGAGAAGAAAGAACTCATCGAGATTCGAGAACAAAAGAAAAAGGAAAACAGGAAGTATTTGACCATCTTTATATTTGGATACCACTTCAAACAGTAAAAGTCATAAAAACGGAGAAGTGGAAAAAGGCAACAAGAAACTAAAGCTGGGGGAAATTGGTTTTTTGTAATATACAGTGAGCCATGAAATCTTTATTTGAAGAATTACTTTAGCTATATACTTTTTCACTAAAAAAGATATTTGGTTAGAGCTCTTTGAGGCATAAATTCATCGATGGAAATCTTTTATTACCTTCAATAGAATATTGAAAGGTGGATACTAAATACTAATGATGAATTTTAGGAAGAACTTGAATTGATACAATCAAATCTTCAAACTTAATAATATGGAATACTATGTGCCATCATTTTTTGTTTTTATTTTTCATTAGTTAATTTACTTTATGTTCAAACAAGTTTGTGGTTATGTTTGTTGTCCTCTTTTAATGTCTAAAAGAACTATTTGATTTCGAGAAGCGAACAATATATTTGTTAGCATGCCATGGTATTGACATTTTCTTTTTGTTAATAGTCTTTTGTATGAAGTGCTAGAGAACACTAGGTGGCCTATTTTTTGTATCCTTTGTGGATCTTAACTAGCATTTATCTTTTCAATAAAAACATAAGATAAATAGGATAATATTTCAGATGTGCTTGACACTATTTTCTACGTTCCGATGATATAGGACAACTGTGTAATCTTTTGGTAACGGCAATTTCTACGTAATTTAGGCATAGTTTCTTTAAACAATATCCATTTTACACTAATTTTTTCAATTTTTCTTAGTGATATGTGAAATATCTTTGAATATTTTTTATATACAACTTTCAGTTCTTTTTTTGACTATTTTGTGTATTTCCAATTTTCAACTTGTATATTTTTGCTTCATTACTTTCACTTGCTATCCTGATTCTTTTGTGCACTTTCAGTAGTCAACTTATGAATTCATTAAGTTCATGATTTTTGATGAATTACTTACATTATAGATTTAGAAAAATATTGGATGTGTAGGTTGATTGGGTGGGAGCAAAATCACTAAAATTAGAGATGAAAACCTCGTTCCTTTTTGGGAGTCTTTCTCTTTTTCATCTTCAATAGTAGTATAACAAAAACATTTACAAAATAATAATAGTATTTATGTTTAAAAAAAAAAACTCTTCATTTTACAAAAATCATATGAAAATAGTAATGTTTTTTTTTTTCTCCTGCATTTAAATCCTACAAGTCTTATTAAAATTTTATTTAATCAATATTTGAGGCAGCAATGTTTATGTTTATTACTATTGCATTCAAGTAAACGATTTTTGTGATTAAACTTTAGCTTTATGCATGTTTTTAATGTTGTGAAAGTTTGATTAACTTGTGTTTGTCAAATTTTTTTTTTCCTATTGTGGAAATTGAGTAGTATTAATAATTTTTTTTTTTGTTATTTCATTTACTAAAATGAAATTCTTTTTGCATTAAATTAGAGGTGAAGTTTTGTTCTCCATGAATTCTTCAAAAACATTTGCTGATCAAGAATCTAGATTTTGTAACATTGATGGTACTTCTCAAAATACAAGTAAATCATTTACTGCCTTTATTCGCCAACAACAAAATCAAAGACAGGCGGATAGGAGGAATCGAATTCAAACTCCACGCATTGATTGTTGTAAAAGGATAAATGATTCTACATTATCTCGAAAAAAATAATTTAGGTGCTTCCCATGTTCAGAAGTTTACAGTTCCTCCTATTTTCCAGGCTTCCACTTCAAATCAAGAATCGACTAATATTGTTTATTCTAAAGTACGAGGATTTTCTAACCTATTGAACATACCAACTAATGCATATGTATTACCGACATAGAACTATTGTGAACATTGTGGTGCACGA
This sequence comes from Olea europaea var. sylvestris, assembly GCF_002742605.1. Lineage (NCBI taxonomy): Eukaryota > Viridiplantae > Streptophyta > Magnoliopsida > Lamiales > Oleaceae > Olea > Olea europaea. Next base: position 29,917 of record NW_019234339.1, read on the forward strand.
AAATTTTATAGAGAAACTAAAGGGTTTTGTTGTTCTGATGAAAAAGTTAAACTTTATATGTTTGATTCACCGACTGAATTGTATGATTTATTTACTTCTAAAGAACCTGAATGCATGAAATTTAAGAAAATTGCATGTGGATATAATAACCATTTTGCTTTCATTTCGTTTGGTGTAAAATGTGATAAAGAACTTTTTAGAACATATAAAGGTATTTACACTTTCAGAGTTCAGGGATAAGTATATCATTATGTGAATCAACTTATGCCAGAAAATAATAAGCTTTCTTATATGCAGTTATATTTTTATGATACAGATAACGAAATTGAAAATCGTATGAAAATTTCAAAAAATTTTGTTGAATTTACTTCGATCATTTTGATTGAAATCTTGAAAGTAAATCCATATAGTAGATTCTTTAGGTCTTTAAGTAATATGACTAATTTGCATGACCATTGAATACAAATAAGATGTGATCCTGGACTTGATCAAAGAGTCTTCAGTACTCTTTCGGCATCTCAAGTAGCTGCTGTATGGGTTGAGGATGATGACAATGCAAATATTCGTGCTCGTGATATTACTATATATAGTCATTCTGGTGATTCACATAGGGTTCATTATTATTATGGTTGTTATGATTCTTTGCATATTTCCTTTACTTTTCCCATTTGGAGAATTTGGTTGGCATGAAGGTATTCAAAGATACCAAAAGACATATTTTGAAGCTTAAAATTTGGCTGACTACGTAGCTTTTCCTAGCGCAGTAAATTTTGCAACCAAAATCATTGAAAAAGAGGCTAAAGGTTTGCTAATACACTTTTTTGTATTTTTTCTAACTTATATAAAGTAAGTGTTCTAGATGGATGTAAGATGCATTTTCTTTATCCTCACGTAGTGCTCAATGGAATGAAGAAACGAACTCAGGTTTCTTGTCGGGAGTACTATTCCTACAAATTACAAATTAGGCCTTCTGGTAAGTTTGTGTTATTTCACATTGGTAGACTTTTTCAACAATATGTTGTAGATATGTACGTTAAGATTAAAACTACCAGATTAGACTATTTTCGTAGCAACCAAAAGCAAATTCCTGTTGAACTTTATCAAGGTATTGTAGATAGTATTCAAAATGGGGAAACAAGAGGGTCAAAAATTGGTAAGAAGATTGTTCTACTACAGACTTTCACATGTGGGCCTAGAGATATGCTCAAAAGATATTTAGATGCAATAGCTATCATTCAACGCTATGGAAAACTAGATATGTTTCTAACTATAACTTGTAATCTAAATTGGCCTAAAATTACGGAAGAACTGAAATACAATGACGAAGTTCAAAATCGACCAGATTGAATTGCACGTATATTTAGAGCAAAATTAGAAGAATTAAAAAATGATTTGTACAAAGAAAATATTTTTGGCCTAGTTATTATTCATATATACATGATTGAATTTAAAAAAAGAGGGTTTCCTCATGCACATTTATTGTTGATTTTCAATTTCGCCCATAAAATTTGTCGCGCCGAACAAGTTCATATGATAGTGTCATGTGAAATTCCCGATAAGAATAAATACTTGCATCTTCATTCTGTAATTGCAAAACACAATATGCACGGTCCTTGTGAAAATCTTAATGCAAAAAATGTGTGTATGTTGGCAAGCAGTGGTTGTAAAAATAAATATCCTAAGGATTATTGTAACAGTACTATATTTGGTGATAACTCATATCCATTGTATAGACGTTGTAATAATGGTATTTCTATTATACTGAGATATCAAATGTTAGATAATCGATGGGTTGTACCATATAATCTTTATTTAAGTGCAAAATTTGATTGTCATATTAACATTGAAGTATGCTCTTCTATTAAAGCAGTAAAGTATTTGTACAAATATGTGTATAAAGGACATGATTGTATTAATGGTTTCATAGGCAGAAATGAAATGGACAAGGAAATCGATGAAATTTCTGTTTATCAATCAGTTAGATGGATATCTCCACCTGAAACTATGTGGAGAATTTTTTCTTTTAATTTGTCAAAAATTTATCCTACTGTTTATACTTTACAACTTCATATTAAAGATCACCAGCATGTAACTTACAATAATAAAGATGATTTATTTATTATTATTGGGAATGAGTATACGAGAAGAACAATGTTAACAGAATTTTTTCTGATGAATGAAGCAAATGAATTTGCTCGAACATTGTTGTATCGAGATTTTCCAACATATTTTGTGTGGAATGCAAATGAGAAAGTTTGGACTCCTAGAAAACAACACATTGTTATAGGACGAATTGTGACAGGGAATCCATCTGAAGTAGAACGATATTTTCCTTCGTGTTCTTCTGAATCATATTAGAGGTCCAACATCATTTGACAGTTTTAAAACTTTAAATGGAGTAACTGTTAATACATATCGAGAAACAGCACTTTTACATGGTTTGTTAAAAGAGGATAATCATTGTGATGAATGTCTATCCGAAGCTATTATTTACAAAATGCATAATTCTTTAAGACGCCTTTTTGCAACACTTCTTACACTTTGCAGCCCTAATCATCCAAAGCTATTGTGGGATAAATATAAAGCCTATATGATGATGATTATGTACATCGAAACGTATCTGTTGAAGATGCTGAAGTACAACCTTTGGAAGACATCAATTCTGTATTAGAATCATTAGGTAAAAACGTAAATGATTACGGAATAGTTTCATTCTTCGTAAATATAGATGAGACTCAGAGATTGATAAGAATGGTTGCAGAGGAAACAATCAATTTCAATATTGAACGAGGCTTCAATTATGTAGAGCAATTAAATAAAGAACAACGATTTGCATATGATACAGTTATGGAAAAAATAAAAAATGAATCAAGTGGTACTTTCTTTATTGATGGTTAAGGGGGAACGGGGAAGACTTTTTTATACAAAGCTCTTCTAATTAGTGTAAGAAGTCAAAATTTCATTGCTTTGGCAATATCGTCCTCTGGAGTCGCTGCATCTTTGTTGCCTGGAGGTCGCACAACTCATTCGAGATTTAAAATTTCTTTGGAAACAGTTGGTGAAGTGAACTGCTCTGTTAGCAAGCAATCAGCTTTAGGAATGTTGTTGAAAATTTCTAAGTTAATAATTTGGGATGAAGCACCTATGGTAAATCGTTGTGCTATTGAAGCTGTATACAGAATGTTTAAAGATATTACTGGTTGTAACTTGTCTTTCGATGGAAAAGTGATAGTTTTTGGAGAGGATTTTCGACAAGTTCTACCAGTGGTGCCGAGAGGGAAAAAAGAAGATGTAATGAAAGCTAGCTTTGTTTTTTCAGACCTATGGCCTTTCTTTTTACATTTACCATTGGTTGAGAATATCATAGCAAAGTTAGATCCTATTTTCTGTACTTACTTACTTAGAATTGGAGATGGAACAGAAGAAGAACATACTTGTACGTGCGTTATGCTTTTGAATAGTATAATTCTACCATTTGAAGATGAATCCACATCTTTAAAAATTTTGATACATCATGTTTTTCCAAATATACAAACATATGCTGACAATCTACATGATATGGTAAATAGAGTTATTCGAACGCCTACGAACGAATGTGTTGATTATATTAACAGGATTTTACTTGAACAAATTTTCGGTGAAATTTTTACATACTACAGTTTTGATGAAGCAATTGATAAATTAGAACAATGTTTGCAAGAAGATTTCTTGAATACTTTAACACCAAATGGTATTCCACTTCATGAATTGAAACTTAAGATAAACTGTCCTGTAATGTTACTACGGAATATCAATCCTTCTAAAGGATTATGCAATGGGACACACCTTGTCGAAAATTTGAGAAAAACGTTATTTTAGCTGAAATTAAAACTGGTGAATATTGTGAAAAATATGTTTTCTTACCAAGGATTCCTTTTATACCTCTTCGAAGTGATAGAAACTCAATTCAATTTAAGAGAACTCAATTTCCAATTAGACCATATTTTGCGATGACTATAAATAAAGCACAAGGTCAAACACTTGATTTTGTTGGTCTATATCTTCCAGAACCGATTTTCTGCCATGGTCAGCTATATGTAGCATTATCAAGAGCAAAAACGAGCACATCTCTAAAAGTTCTATTGAAACCATCAAGCATAAACAATTCGCATAACACATGTACTAAAAAAGTTGTGTACAAAGAAGTTCTTTCTTTTATACATTCATATACCTAAAATGTTTTAACAGGTATATTTTTTTGTCGTTCAGAAATATTTATAATATGCTATCGTATAACGATTTCCTCAAAATTTTAATTGCATGCAAAAATATGACGTTACTATTTTTTCATTCTTTACATTTGCTATAAAAAAATTTACAAGTTCTATGAGTGGGATTCAAAAGTTCTTTTCAATTCTTTGCTACATGTGTACAATGGAATCCTTAATGACAACTTCAAATAAAACTCAAGTTTGCAGAAGGTATGATTTTGATTTGTTAGTGTTATAACACTTTGCTAGATTGGTAACCAATTTATGTCAGTGGAATGTGGAAATAGAATGTCATTTCTCTATTTTTAGAATATATTTACCTTCAAAAGTTTCACACTTTAATGAATATCAATTGTCACATAAATATTCTTCATCAGTTATTGAAAATTAATTATCTTGACTAATGCCAACAAAGGCACTGAAAACAAACATTGAAACAACCAAAAGGAATTCGAGAATCCAGCTTAATTGAAAATTCAGCTCAGCTAAACACTCGATCAATTGACTCACTGTTTGATTTAGAAGCAAGCATAGACTTGTCTTCTATTTTTTGGATTTTTTAATTGCAGATAATATATTTAGAAAATTTATTCTTGGCATATTATAATATCATACATTTATCGAAAAATTCTTACATCTTTCGACTTCCAAGTAACAATTAAAGGAGATTAAGAGCATCCTTAGCCTTGCTTAAAAATACGTGAAAAAAGTATTTTCAAACATATTTGGATAAGTTACTCCCGTTTAATCTTAAGTAAAAGTTACTTATTGTGAAAATAACTCACTTTACTAGCAAAATAGGAAAGTTAATTCTAATTTTGATCAATTAAAGAACTACTTGTTTACTCAAAAGTACACCTTTTATATAGCCAACCATGTTGAACTCAGTTTATGTATGAACTTAGCTGTTGATAATTAAATTTAAAATTTAACAACTGAGTTTATTGGTTGAGCAAGCAACTTTTAGTCTTTTATTAGGTTGAGGTACTATCCTTAGAGAAAGTAATGCTACTATTTAAATTGAGATAAATCTTTATATCGGCATTCTAATCAATACAATGATGCTGACTACTATTGTCAACTTTCACTTGAGTGCATAACATGAATTATTTCTAGGACCATATGAATATATGTTAGTTTTATTAGCATTATATGTTTTATTTGATCCTTTCCACTACTTTTGGTGCTTGATTCCTTAATTAATAAACTCTGCTAGGTGATCAACTAGCAATAGCAAAGGAAATATGGCACGGTTTGAGAATGGGTACCAACAAAACGTATCCTTCATCTTCTTTACTAAGAAATAACAAAGACAAGTCAATTGCTGTATTGCCCGTTGATGAGCTGATTGGAAAGGTTGAAAACTTTGTTAGTATGTGCAATCTCTCATTACATAATATCTTTACATGGATACTGGTTAAACTTTCCAATCATACTGTGTTTGGAAAATTCTGCATATTTGGCTTTAAACGCGACGATCATACTTTTCTCATTTTCATAAGAATCTTTAAAGTGATATTCAATTATTGTATTGCATTTTCTTGGCATTTTGATTCAGTCGACAATATATTACTTTTTATTTTCCAATAAACTTGCTTCCTTGTTTAATGAGTACATATCTATATTTGGATACACAACACAAATATGAATTGTTAAATCAACTACTTTTTCATTCTTTCAAATAGTTAATTTAAGCATCAATGCTCTTGTACAAAGCCTTATTGTTGTTGTACTTACTATTAAAACTAAACTTTATATAAAAGTCTAAAAAAATTCTGCAACAATTCCAATTAGCTTTTTAAGTTAGTTGAATTATTTCAGCTTAAAGCTTTAGTTAAAAATAATGTTTTCATTTACTCCATTAAATTTTTTTTTGTTTCTTCTTTAGCAGACATTATCAACACAGATGTCGCTGAACTCGGATGTTTAGGAACATTTAGTGAGTTGTTTAAATCTTTAGATATATGTGTTAATAGTTTCACATATCTTGTAGCGTATCTTAATTTTATTATATTCAAAGACCATTTCACTTTCATTTACTATTTTTGTGCAATAATCATAATTAAAATATGATGACTTCAAATAATATACACTTCACACTAATTTCATTCTTCTTTTGTATTCATTTGTGTTTTACTTGATATTCGTCTACGTTTAAATTCTCTAAGAACAATAGCAAACAAATAAAGCCTAATTGCTTTTCTAAAAATAAGTTTCTAAACTTGATATTAAATCATTACACGTCTCCATCATTAAGCTTTTAGATAAGTTTCTTTTGCTAATTCCTCCATTTTATGTTTAAGGTTGGTTCTACAATTTAGAATTTTTTCCATGATGACTGAAATGAAAATTTATTAGTGAAATGATGAAATTATTTTCACACTGTAAAGTTTCAATTCAAACTTCCAGTTTTTGATTCATGCATGCTGTTTATATTGGTTTTAACTAATGACAGTATGTACTAGACAGGGGAAAACCTCATGAAAAAAACCAAATTATTAGTACAATAACTGGATCTATAGTACAATTGAGCCAGCTTAAATTTACTTCAAATGTTGTTGAAAAATGTCTACACTGTGGTGATTCAACTGCAAGGGAGATGCTGATAAAGGATATTATTGGGCATGGTGATAAAAATGATAATTTATTGGTATGTCTATCTAAAGTTTGGTGTTAACCATTTGTTGAATTCATGTGGTTCCTGTTGCTAAGTGGAAAATGCATTGGTAGATCGGGTAATACTGATTTGGTGTTCTCAGTTAATAATGCAAGCGTTAGAATTAGCATGAATGTTGTTATTTCTAATGTTAATCTTCAGCATTTTGTCATATTCTATCGTGGTTTACCTGTACTTATCCTTTATTTGGTGCATGAGCACATGTATGCATTATGTCACATTAATCTACTTTATCATATTATCAATTAAAATATGTATTACATATTGAAGATATTTATTATTTTGTGTTTGAAGATTAAAAGCTTATGTGAGAAAACTAAAGAGGTGATAATGGAGGAAAGTATACAAATTTCTATTATCTTTTTACTACTATTTTTGTTGAACATTAAAACTTGTGTATTGGCCTAAAACACAATATAAACCCTACTCAAGTGTTTAATATTTCATGCTATAGCCTAGCTACTACAGTTAATATTTAGAAGATATGAATTGTTGAAGATTTAAATATATTTTTGTTCTTTTGAAAAGTATATAAGGTCTACCTAGAAAGCCTTTTGCTTTTGTTTCGGAAGTGATAAGGAGCTCTAATTATGTATTTGAAGACAAGGTTAGACAATAAATTCTAAACTCATGTTTTACTCCTCTTATGCTCAAGTATATTTAAATATTCTTTTTTATTTATTTATTACAGGATAAGTCCAGCAAAACTCCTCAACATGAAAGGGGACAAACACAATAGTAAAAAGTCTGGATGCTGTAAAGAAATATTTTTAATTTTATAAAATTTCTTTTTATACTTTTTAAGTATATACAAGCTTTTCTTTAGCTGTAACATAAAAGATTATCTTTCTATTAAAGAGTAGTGTTAAATAGTCGATAAGTATCTTTTGTTTTTTTACAAGTTTTGGTATTATGATATACAATTTATTTTTCTTCCTAAGTTAGGCTTTTTTCTTATTATTTTTTTTTATACAAGAACTAAAGTTGTAAAGTATGCTTTGTTATATTTTCCAGCTTTCTGGCTTCCGGAATTTTCTATTTAGTCTTTCACTTAATTAAAAACTAATGCTTCTCATACAATTCATACATTTTTCGACCATAAATTGAATTTTCTTCTTAGTAATGTAATAAATGAACACGATAGTTTTTCAAAATACATCAATCCAAGAGAAAATAAAGGAAAAAGGACAAACAACAACGATAGTAATAATTAACCTGATAACACCTATGATAATATAAGTTAAGATGCTTGACTAGAATATCCCCACAGGTTCCCTAATAAAGTTCCTTAATAAATTTATTGTGCATAAAGTACTCGTATTTGAAACATATGGATTAACAATCCTTCTTTCAATTTGTAAATCTAACACCATTTATTAAATTTTAGCAAATTGTAAAGTGATATTTTTCAAAATGAACACGTGCACAAGTAAAAAACTAACATAGAAAAATACCAACTTCCCATAAAATACTTTTCAACTCTACATATATATCCACGTGAAATAGATATTTTACAAATGATATAAAATAGTATCAACTTTCCACGCAAAACTTTTAAACATAAACCATCATCAATTACATATATATCTACGTGAAATAGATATTTTACAAATGATAAAAAATAGTATCAACTTTCCACACCAAACTTTTAAACATAAACCATCATCAAAATTTTCTTTCAGCTTAATTCTCATCCACACAAAAAGATACTTTACAACACCAAGTGTATGGTTGCAGATTAAAACAATGATTCTTCTACCGCATGTTCTATTAATATCTGATTTCGACTAACTTTTTTATAGTACCTGCACTTTCTCCTTCAACATCAAAATTCTACAACAGTATCATAAACATCACACTCTTCAACTGCAACTGCCAAAGTTTAAAAACTTCATTTTCGTTTTATTATTGGTAAGTTTTGCACGTTACTACCGTTTTACTATAATTATCTTTTAATCGAAAAGAAGAGTGTTAGATTATTCAATAAACTTTTTTTAGAATTAAAAATATTAATAGAATTTTTTTACAGCAAATTTAACGTAACATTGACAACCGTAGCTATCTGTGTTATAACTTCTTCTTCACATAATCACAGGATATCAAGATTGGCCTCATTTTATAAACTTATCCCATAGATTTCCACTTTTTGAGAAGAATTGGGCCGCAAAAATCATAGTTGCAGGAAAACAAGCACCTAAAACTGCTCGAAATACCGTTAGCTGCTACCAAAATCTTCTTTTAATGGATTTAGAGGTGTATATATATATATATATATATATATATATAAATCTTCTTATTTCTATTCTAAGTATTTGTTTTGCTAATATATTTATATTGAACTCGTTTTCACATTTGAATAGGGTAACAAAGTTACTGCCATTATCTACGATGCAAATATTACAGCCCTTGCAGATGATTTAACACTAGGGAAAACATACATGTTATCAAATGCAACTGTGAAAGACAACATAAATGAGTTCAGAGGCTTACTTCAAGACAAAATTTGGATCATAACAACAAAGACAAATATAGAAGAACTTAAGGAGGATAATTTAAACTTTCTCTTCTTGAGATATGAACTCACTGCATTCAACAAACTGGAACGATACATGGATAGTAATGCAGAGATAAGTATGATTACAAACACACTAACTTATAGCCAATATAAATTTAGTAAATATTTCATAATCATTCTATTTATATTCATTTTATCATATACAAAATATGATATCAACACAAATTCCTTGTTACAGGTGTTATAGGCATCGCTATAGAAGTCCGTCAAAAAAGTATTATCCAAACCCAGTTTGGCACACAAGCATATCTTCAAGATGTTGTGCTGATAGATAAATCTTTCAAGACGGTCATATTAACGCTGTGGGACACTTTTGTTGAAAATGATTGCGTTACAATAATTGATAACATCGGAAGCAAACCAATGATATGTGCGACTAATTTAAAGGTTTCTTCATACAACCGTAAAAAAAATAGAAATATAATATTTCCTTTACATTTATATTTGAAGTAAAATAAACACTAACTTTATGATTGAAATTTTTTTAGGAGTTACGCTTTCTACAAAAGTCAACAACACTTTTTTCATTAATCTTGGAATTGTAGTTGTCACAGACTACAAAGAATGGTTATCAAACAGAACTAAGAAATTTCTTCAATTTTCCTAACTTCATAAATATCATTTACAGTAGTAAATCTCACACTTAATTGTTTGTTTTATTTATGCAGGATTGAAACAAACAAAGAAAAGCTTGACAAACTAATCGAAGATAAGCCATCTATTGCAGTGACGCCACCCAAAATTTTACCTCCAGATGAAAAATAAATTCACACCAATTGCTGACTTACAAAAAGTCCATTTGAAAATAATTTCGAAAATGTTTAATTTTATATATATATATATATATATATATATATATACTGCATATATATATTATTAATGTCCTTTGACCAATGCTAAAAAAAATCTACAATTTTTCTTATTACTATATTTCTCATCTAACCACGTAGAAACGTTTCGTATGCAGAAAAAAATCCTATTGGGATAGAGCGCAATGGAAAATTACTTCAATGAACCAAAGGTTTTGGTATATGGCATGTAGCAATTGTAAGAAAACGTCAAGTGCAGACTTAGGACAAATTCATGAGTGTCGTTTCTGCAAATTTGAACATACAAAAGCAATACCAAGGCAACATGTACCTCTAAACCTATATTTAACTATTTATTGAAAACAACACTTCATTCAATAAAACTTAGTATGTAATTTAATTAACTTCTCTATATAGGGTAACTGCTTTTGTACATATTGAAGACAAATCTGGAGGCTTGGATGCAACCATGATAGGAAAAACGGCAGAAACTTTACTCAACGCAAGTGCTGTCGAAATTATGAACCATTTTGAAAAGGTTAACTCCAAATACTACTAAATTTTTAATAATTATTTCCATATACTTCAACACATTATACTTGAGTACAATTTGAATATTCCAGGATGTGGATACACAACTAAAAGATCTTATAAGAACTAAGAACGAACAAGAACAACTTTTTTACCTAAAAGTAACACCAAAAAGCCAAAAGCCACCTGAATACTGATATGAAATTATCTTCATATTCAACTCTTCAATAACGACTGACGTTGATTCTTCAAATACAATCATGGAATTGGATCCTTCTCCTGCAACGATTGACGATAGTTCTAACAAAACGTCTACGAAAAGTAAAGAGAAGATGTACATGACAGACAATCAAGATTCTACAAACACTAACGAAGTACCTACACCAAATGCAAAGAGGGCTCTCTTTCAAACTCGAGACCAAAAAATCGAAATTCATTCCAAGAAGAAAATGAAGACTGAAGAACACGTTGAAGACACTGATGTCCTTAGCTCTGGATGAAACCTCAACTCAAAAGATTCACATTTGTTTTGTTTTGAGACATTAGGCAATCTAACAGTGGCCACTTCTGTGATTCTACAAGTAACCTAATCTATAAATCTCCAGTAGACTAATGAGTCTTCGGTTATGATTCAATTATATGATTTTGGGTTTCCAAACAGAACATGTTGCTTTAAATATTTTGGTATCTTTTTGTTGTTAGAAATGTAAATACTCACTCTAAAATCACAGAATTGTACTCGCACTGTGGTTGATACTAATATATAAAACTTCTTTTGCTATCAATAAAGAATAATCGTCTAAAATACATATTTTACTTTATCTATTAGTTAAACATTATCTCCTCCTCAATTCTGCTTAATCGAATACGTATCTCAAAACAAAAGTTCAATATACTTGCATTTTCCATTTTGTAATTTTTCAAATTAATTTTATATGTATACATATTTTTTTTTACTTCCAATAGAGTTTACCTAACTTTCAGATAAGATTTTAAACAAACTGTTTCATCTATATAGTTAATTATCTCGTTCAGTAAATATTCCCATAAGCTTACATCGACGATTACGTATAACTGTGCTCTTTATGCAAACTCTCTCTTTTATTTAAAAAAAACTAAATAATTTAACGAAATCAAAAACAAAAAGAAAATAATTGTAAGTAAGAAACGCAAAAAAAAGGGTTCTCCTAATTTTTTTTTATTAATTGAGTTAATTAGGATTAAAAATCAAAGTAATAATAATAATAATAAATCAAACAATTTGAATCTACACACTCCAACTACTAATATTTACTTACCAACGATCAATATTACTTACCAACATATCTACCGACGTCTATCTACCAAAATAAACAAATCAAAACAATTTGCATTTTGAATATTTATTTCATTTTTTCTATATGAAATCCAGACATGAAAGCAAAAGAATAACTATATTTTCTTGCAAATGTTTTGAAATCTACACAGCTAAGTTTTTTAAAAGTAAATAAATTATGTAACTGCATTAGTAAGTCAAATATAAAAAGCTTAATTTGTCATAATTTTTCCTCTTGATTGTTTTTTCATTTTCTTTTAACTGCATGCTTGTAAAAAACAAAATTGACTTATGCTTTATTTTCAAATATGGATATCTAATTCATCAAGAAAAGACAACGTTAGGATAAAGTATTTTCTTTTTTTCATAGACTTAATAAATTATAAGACATGATGAAAGGAAGAACCAATTTCATTGGTCTAAATGATTTTACATAGAAAGAATTATGTATTATGATAATTCACAACAGAATACATACTACAATCAACCGTTTAATCACTTATATCGTATCGTTTTACTATCAATAAAAAATAGTCGTCTTAAATGCATATTTCGGTTTATCTATTACTTAAACATAGTTTCCTCTTCAATTCTACATATCTCAAAACACAAGTTCAATATACTCATATTTTTCATTTTGTAATTATTCAACAAAGTCTACTTACCTAACTTTTAAATAAACTTCTAAACAAATTGTTTAATTTATACATTCAATTATTTCGTTTAGTAGATATTCCCATAAACTTACATCAACAACTACGTATAATTTTACTTTTCATGCAAACTCTCTCTTCTACATATATAGATAAAGAAAAAAACAAAAACGATTTAACAAAATCGAGAACAAAAAGAAAATAATTCATAAGTAAAAAACACCAAAAATAAAAAAACATTCTTCCTAATTAAAATTAAAATTAGAAAAAAAAATAAATAATAAATGAAACAATTTACATTTATACATTTCAACTACCAACATGTACTTACCAACATCTATCTACCAACAATCAAAATACTATCCAAAACCTACCTATCCACATTCAACCATTTAACCATCCTTTCACGACACATTTCATACAGAAACATATTTTTGTTCAACTTTCAAAGTTTTCAAAAGCGAACAAAGTTGAACCGCCAGAAAAGGTAATCTTCTTTCCAATGAAAATAGATTTTGAATATATTTATCATATAGAGAATATGTAGTTTACCAATACTATTACATTAGGAAAATCATGCAAAATACAAAAAGATTTTTATAGATCACTATTAAAGTTTTTTGCCAGTTCAAACTCAATCTTGCAGTGTTCAAGTAACAAGTTTTACAGTATGTTAATTCTAAGATAGCCATGTTGACTTGTTCATTTTTTTTATATTCAAAATATTTTTTAGATTAACATTATTCTGAATAATTTATCCTCGTGTACAGAATAATAGATGGATTATTAATGTGATATTTTGCCGAAAACAATCCGCGTAGCGTGGAATCAGTTGCTTCCACGCTGCGCGGAGTGGTTCAACTCCGTGCTATTCGGACAGTGTGACTCTGCGCAACGCGGATTGATGAACTCCACGTAGCGCGGAGTGCTTAAAGTTTTTTTTTAATGTATTTTTGGTAATTTGGCCATTATAGTTATTCTCTTACTTTCTATCATTCTAAATATTTATCCTACGCTAAAAAAAAATTGACTTCATACACTTTTTATAAAAAAATGATGTAAACTATATTAAGAAAATTATCTCGCGAAAATAATAAACGTTAAGAAAATAATTGATTTTTTAAGAAAAAACGAGTTATACATATTTTTTAACACACGTTTGATATACGTTTAACTATTTTTCATATTCATTTAAATCATTCGATGTGTCTATGATCTAATTTTCGAAATGAGCTTTGAGAGAATATAAAACATTTATGGATTCGACTACCAAACAATTTTCGATGAATTTTTAAAGTTAGCTTGTTATCGAAATTTTTAATTTTTTAAATGATGTCTCCTTTTATACTAAAAATAATTTAAAAGTTTATCAGGAAATTTTCTAAACCACGTAAAAAAAATTATCAGATTATTTACAAAATTAATTTTGTAATAGTAGTGATATATTAATTAAGTTGAAAAATTAAAATAAGATTGAAGGATAAAATAGAAAAATGAAAATACTTTACAAATGAACAGTAATAACATATTCATTCTTACATTGTAGAAATAGAGAAAAGTTAGGAGAATAAATACAAAAACCACTGAATTGCAACAAATTCATTATATATTGTTTGAATTTTATTTATTTAAACTGTATATTATTAAAGTTCACAAATTTTATTTATTTAAATTGTATATTAATCATAGTGCAAATTATACTATTTCCATCTATATATTGTACTATTAAGTTTCAAATATGAAAATGTGAGTAGCTATCCTTTCCATCACAATACATGTACAATTTCAGATCAACGAAAAAAAAAATGCTTCAAGTAGTATAGATATAATCTTAAATTTATTTTTAATAAAGTTGTAGTACGTAAAATATCATTCATTATAATAAAAAAAATTTGCCAGCTTCTAAAAAATTATGTTAGATTAGTATATGAATAAATTTGTTGACTAATGAATAGTTTTTTTAATAATTTTTGTAGATGTCGTTAGAATCCATATTATCTCCAAATCAATGGTTCTCTGCTACGATTACTCAATTTGCAAATCATTAATATCTTAAAAATTTTGTAGAACTTATAGATGCAGACGATCCAGCTTTTTTATTGTGCAGTTCCTTCCATGGGTTCATTTGCGAAAGTATGTATAAAAAGTAAAATGAAAAATTTAGGAGCAAATTAATACATGAATTCATAATGAAACTTATAAACTGCGGTAAAAATAACGAAGTTTGGGTACAATTACACATCATGTTGCCCGTTTTGGCCTGCAAGAATTTTGTCTAATCACTGGATTACCATGCCATGAAGTTACTGTTGATCTCAATTTTAGTAATACTCGACTTGGGGATTAATACTTTAATGGTTCAAAGAGAATTACTATGATAAGATTTTCTGAAGTATTTCATATGTGTCAAGATTGAGAAGATAAATTTAAGTTGGGATTAGTTACGTTCGTCGAATGCGTTTTAAAACCAACTGGAAGATACATCGATTTCAGAACCCTTGGAATGGTTGAACAACTTGATGAGTTCCTTATGTATCCATGGAGATGTAAGACATATTTTGTTTTATTAAATTCATTACAAGAATCACAGCTCGAAAGAGTACAAAGAATACAACAAAATGACCAAACAGACTGTAAATATTCGTTGCATGGTTATCCGCTCGCATTTCAGGTATTTTTCTTTCATTTTCCCCATTACATATAATTTAATCATATAAAAACTTTAATATTTCTTTCTACTTATATTTCAGTATTGGATATATGAAGTTTTTCCTCAAATTGGACGACAATATGGTCATCGTATCCGTACAAGCTTAAAATGTCCACGAATGCATAAATGTCAGCCTCAAATAGTATTAACATGACATGTTATTAGACAATTGAATATATATTTAATTCTTTATAAATAAAATTTTAAAAAATATATGATATTTTATTACAATTATAGATTATAGTAATTCTAACGCTAAATCCAACTGAAACAGAATTGGAAACATTCTGGTATACAAATCTCGCTACCAATTGACAACCAACATCATGTACTAGACAACATTGTCAATGGTGAATTCGACAATGTAACACAACAAATTCTAGTAGATAACATACATACACAAGAAAAAAACTATCCACACTTTAGATGGAATTGAATCTACTTCTTTTGGTAGCTCAAACTATGTAATTAAACAAGATATGGAACAGATGTTCAATATACACAGACAAGATGTCTTTGGTTTCTACAATAGCTTAAAAACATAGATGATTCAAGAATCAACATAGCAAGAAGCTTAGTATCATACAATTCTTGAAAAGCAAGAAACTTTCTGCCAGACAATTCTTGACAATCAGAAACAATTTTTTGAACATCAGCAAAAAGACCAACAAGTCTACTTCCAGGCCATACAATCTAACCTGCAATATTATGTAGATACCAGTTTTGGTTTAACGAAGTCTCACATTGATGAACAAAATCGAAATATACAGAATCAGTTATCCGATTGGAAATCACACACGAAAAAATTGTAGCCTCTGTACAACGAGAAGTGCCTCCTCATTAGGGATGTAAACGAGCCGGGCCGAGCCGGCTAGCGAGTCTAAAGTTTCGACTTGGGCTCGGCCCGGTTAAAATGATCGAGCTTTTTTGCGAGCTCGAGCCGGGCCTAGCTTTTGCTCGGCCAAAAAAAAAGGCTCGGCCCGAGCTTTTGCTCGGGCTTTTTACCGGCCGAGCCGGGCAGGCTCGTTTTCTCCCACTTTTTTTTTTCTTTCTGCTGCCTTTTTAAGGCAGCAGTTTTGCTGCCTTGAAGGCAGCGACTGCTGCCTTTAAAAGGCAGCAGTTCCTGCCTTAAATTTTTTTTTTATTAAAAAGCTCACGGGCCGGCTCGGGCAAAGCCCGTGTCCTCAAAATGGGGCTCGGCCCGAGCTTAGGCTCGGGTCTACCGAGCTTCGAGCCGAGCCGGCTTGGGCTTTTCCCTAGCCGAGCCACGGGCGGCCCGAGCCGCGAGCCCGATTGCCATCCCTACTCCTTATACAAGTCGACTTGAATTCGAAATCTCTTCAACATCTGAACATACAGAAAATGTTGAAAGATCGACGAAAAAAAAGATAAGCAAAAACAGACATAATCTCCATCGACAACGCCAACTAATACTTTAGAAGACTGTAACATCGATAGATACAAAAACATTAGAGAATGGATATCACAAAATCCATTAGCGTAAGATATTAAATTTAACCTCGTTAACTTAAATATTATAATTTGTATTTTACTTATTTGATGACAATTTAGTTTTTTCTTATACAGCGGATACTGGAAAGATGAAATCGACAATCTATACGGAAGACAGTCGCTGATAAATATGATAAATCAAATGAAAGATATAAATATTGTGGTAAGTCAACTTTAGTAATCATAATTAATTTTACTCTATTATTAATATATCTAATGTGCATTTTTTTACTAGCATATTGATATAGAATTAAAGCTGTTAAGAAGGCTTATTCACGATGGATCTCTCATGTTTTCTAAAGAATATGCAATCATGGACATTAGATTCGAGAATAAATGTGTTCATTGGTATACAATTATAAAAGGAGGAGTTGTTCAGTGTACAAGTAATTTCAATGCATTACAACAATACATAAAAGGAGAATTACCTGTATATGCTCGTCCGTGGATAACATACAACTATTTATTGATTACATCCGCATATCCAGGCAACACTTCGTTTTTTTTTTGTCGACTTTCAAAAGTGAAAATTTCATGTATATGCTTGTAGTCACAACATTCATACATAGGATGTAATTAAATTAATTACAGAACCAGTTTTGACTGTAGTATAATTATTATTGGTATCTACAGACATTTTCTTCGGCAAACCAACTTTAAGAAAACATAGAAATAAGCATATGAAATTGGAAATCATACATCATCTACCTTGTCAAAATAATGGGTAAGTATTTCAACAATTTACTGTAATATTTAATTTTATTTTACATTTACAACATTAACATAAACTAATTTCAAATTATTTTTTCTATAGACCAAATTCTGGAGTTTTCCTTCTCAAATACATTGAATGCTTCGTTTTCGAATATCCATTAGAAGTAGTTTCGCTAGAGAAGATACGTTTATACAGGCGAAAGATTGTCACAGATATCTGTCGCAATGAATATTTTTTACGTCCATGTTTGTCCTAATCATAACAAATTATGAAAATTCAGTAAAATTATTAAAATACAGTAAGATTCGTTTATCAAAATTCAATCTATAATCTTGTATTCATAGTTTCAAAATTATATATTTTAAATTTTTCTATACATTGGAATAAATGTAGATTTTTCGGTGGCAAATATGAGACACTACTTGACACAAGAGATTTCAAATTATCGTAGTCACATTTTGTTCTGGACATGATGATTTTTTATTCTGGACACTAAAAACAAGATATATCAGTTCAACGGTGCAAGCTCCAATATTCACGAAAGGGCCAACGCATTAGAAGTAATTTAGTTTTTGTAAGAAAAATATCATGAAGGGACGTGTGATGTTACAATTGTAAGTAAGAACTCTTTTAGTTGCTATGACTGTAATTCTGTTTTCTTTTATGCAATTGTCTTTTTATAGATGTTACATCTATATTTATTTTAATATCTATAAATATTGTTCCCCACTTTAGATGATGGAAAATTATAAGCTGAGTTAGATTTTGGTGAATTCTGGGTCTTATTTGATGGGTTTGCTCCAATTGGCAAAAAAGTTGCTACAGAAGATGATATTGTTCCTGAAAACACTCCAACAAAATTTTATTGGTAATTATTCTTCCTTGTTTAATTTTATCATTTTCTTTTACGATAGGGCTATTGTTCATATTGCAAATGTTACCGAGTTTATGCTAATCACTAATGGTTTACTAAATTGAATCAGCATGATGAAGTTGTTCTGCTTTGTTTACTTTGCCCTATCAATCAGGCCTACAAAATAATATTGGAATAATCATTTTTATTGAAAATGAATTTTTCAATCACACGCCATTCGGTTATATAGAATTCACAAAAGTACATTAAAATAAGAGACTTGAAGCTGTTTGGTTTTTAGCCAATAGTTTGACTGGCGTGCGTTTTACATGCCTTTTCTTATTTTTAAATTATGTTCTCAATTCACAAACATCTTAGTGACTAATCTTAGTGACTGTCCTTCATTTTTATCAGCATTAGTGATGGCGAAGTCTAAATTGTACATAGAGAACTTTCCATGTCACTTCTGAAAAATGATAAATGATATTTAATGAATTGTCGTGCTGAAATATTTGTTTGGCACTCAATGCCCCCATTTAATATCAGGTCTGATGATACACAACTATCTCTGCAGATGCATTTATATGAATTTTTTGGGATACATTGTGGTTTATGTTTACTGAAATAGCGATGCCGTTTTGATTGAAATTCTTCGAAGTGATCATCGATATTATTTAAACATTTTTTTTTGCATGTATTTAATGTTGGCAGTCCTTGTAGCAGACTTGTGGATACAAACTGTGTATTGGGCCATGTACTGCAAGATGGGCGGTAAATTAATTTTTTCTTAATTTGTTTATTAAAGCCTTTCACAGTACTGGTACTCTAAATAATTTGGGTTTGATACTTTCAGGTGCTCTGTTATTTCATCATTTTCTCATCCTTATTAATATCGAATTTGTGCCTTAAACAATAAATAGATCAATAAGGTGAAATGTTTCCACAAACCACAACTTCTCTTTAACTACGAGATAGAATCTTTCTCCTTCTTCCCTTCAAATTTTCCCCAAAATTGGGGCAATTGAGGAAGTTCGGATTCAGCTTCATGAGAGATTCAGTTTTGAGAAATATAATACCTATGCTGAGGCAGCTACAACCATTTCAATGCAAAGTACATACTAAGGTTAGTCTTCAAGTGCACCTGAAATTATCTGCTTGGCATTTCATTGTAGCATGTTCACTATGTTTGAATAAAATCACATGTTTTCTTTCATGTTAATCTTAATTGAATATTATCCTTATACAATTTCACTAATCATTATGCCAATTTCTATAAGATTTATTTGAAAATTTAATAAACTTTTAGAATAATTTAACTTCCCATTAATATTCGATGCTGACATTACCTAGAAAATACCACAACCCGTGCATTGGATGAGCATTAAACTAGTACTGATGAAAAATGAAGATATGTAAATTAACTTTTAAGTGCATCTCCAACAGATTCTTTAAACATGAGATGTTTTTTAAAATAAGAGTTAACATTTAAAATCATTTTCAAAGAGATTCTTTAAATTAATATTTTGATTTAGAGCCTTCAATAATTAAATACATTTAAAGTGTTTCAATTTTCAATTTAAAAAAGTAATAAAATAATATAAATAAAAGTTAGTTAAAATAAAAGATAGAGAAAAATAATAAATTTTTTTGAGAGTAGTAAATTTGAATGTTAAATATAAAGAGTTTGTTGGAGTACTTTAAAAATTTAAAAGAGTTTGTTGGAGTATTTTAAAAATTTAACTTTCTAAATTTATAGTTTTCAAAATGATAGAGTATGCCCTTAAAAAATGGAGTCTCTTGGGATACTTTATGAAGGAAAATGAAATTTTATCAGGGGAAAAATTCATAAGTAAGAAATTAAGTATAACATATTTCAAAATTAAGAAAACAAGTTTCAAATTTCAAAAATCAGATTTTTATTAAAATTTATTTATAATTTAATTAATTAATTAATTAATTAATTTATTAATTAAATATATTTAGATCACATATCTATATAATTTGGTCACAAATTAACAATTTAATTAATCACTTATTATTTTTTGATCACAAATAAGAAATTTTATGTCAAAAATTATTTTATGATCACAATTCGAAAATTTTTTAGGCCACAGTTTGTTCATCGGTCACAAATCAAAAAATTAATTAGTCACGGATTAATTTTTAGTCACAACTTATCAAATTTTTTGTTGAAACTTATTTTTCGATCACAAATCAAAACTTTTATAGGTCACATATTATTTTCCTGTCACAGATAAAAAAATTCAGAGATCACAGATCACAAATATTATATTTCAAAACTTATTAGATAATCACAAATTAATAATTTTTTAGGTTACACATTATCTCTTAGTCACAATTTATTTTTTTCATTTGTCACATATTGTTTATTGTTCACAGATTAACCAATTCACTGGTCACAGATGAATCAATTAACTGGTCACAATCAACCAAATAATCTGTGACCACCACTAACACTTACAACCACCACTTCAACGCGGCCTCCAACAGCACCACCACCACCACCACCACCACCACCACCATCGCCAAAAACACCACCACATTGACCACAACTTTCAATCCACCAATAAAATCGTCAGAAAAACCCACACCCAAAACCGCCACCATATAAACACCACCCGACACCGCCACCATATAGACATCATCATCACCACCACCACCACAGAACACCACACAAAACACCATCAACACACCTAATTTCAGAACCTATACCAGTGGCTATGACCAAATTAAAAATTTTATGGTCACAATTCAAAAATTTTATGGATCACAGTTTATTCATTGGTCACAAATCAAAAAAACTTATAAGTCATGATTTATTTATTGGTCACAAATTACAAAAATTATAAATCACAACTTATTATACAACCATAAATTATCAAATTATTGATCACATATTAACACATTTTTAGGTCATACATAATTTCTAGTCACAACTTATGTTTTTAATTGGTCACATATAGTTTATTGATCACAGAATAACTAATTTAATGGCCACAATAAACCAAATCATATGTGGCCATAACAACATTTGTGACCATCTCCTCACCACTGTCATTAGTCGCAAAACCACCAAAATCGTAACCTCCATAACCACAACCACCACCACATCTCACCCCACCCACCACCTCCACCATGGCACCATAGCACAACCATAGCCAAACATCACAACGATCACCATCGAAACTGACACCATAATCCCGTCTCAACCTCACCACTACTTCCAACAAAACACACCCCAAAATCACTCCATAACCACCACAAAATTAGATCCAAAATCGTTGAAACTTTGATCGACCCCCACCACTGTATAAACGGTGTTCATGCCGCAAGCAATGCCGCCTAAAATTGACACACAATCACCACTGCAACCTCACCGCCACCACCGACAAAACACGCCCCAAAATCACTTTCTATGGTGGCTTAAAATGCAGAGGAACTTTTATATTGCTGTAAATTAAGGTGCCTACTTTTATAGCGATTGCCTTAGAGAATTTGCTGGAACCTCGAGTCCGAGATTCCGGCAAAAGCCCCCGAAGCCTAACTAGGGAGTGTCGATTG
Source organism: Olea europaea var. sylvestris (assembly GCF_002742605.1). Taxonomy (NCBI): domain Eukaryota; kingdom Viridiplantae; phylum Streptophyta; class Magnoliopsida; order Lamiales; family Oleaceae; genus Olea; species Olea europaea. The sequence continues at coordinate 52,099 of NW_019234339.1, forward strand.
AGGGAAATATAGTTTAATAGCCTAAATAGAAGGAGGATTTTTCAAATTAGTCTAAGAAATAAAAACATTTGAAAACTAGTCTCCAAATAATCAATTTTCCAAAAATACCCTTAACAGAGAAATTGCAACCAAAGCCACTACAATGTCTAAAAACCTTCAAATAAGTCCTCAAGAAAATATAGTTCATAAAATTTTAATAAATTTAGATCCAAATATTATACAAAATTTTATTGATCTAAAAATCTATACAGAAAACGAATTAATCTATCTAGAAGAAGATCTGAAAGACTTCTTTATAGAATATTTAGACCCAAAACTAAAAAATAAAAATGATTCCATAGATAATGAAGCAATCAAAATGGAAAAAGACATATATAAATTAATTCTTAATTTAAGAAGGAGAATTGAAAAATTAAACATAATTATTCAAGAAAAAGTATTAATAAAAAATAGTGAATTTTATAAATTCTATTGTGACATTTTAAATACTTATGAAGAATCTAATTGGCTTAAAAATATTAACCCTTCCGCTGTACACTCCGACCAAATGGTATCAGAGCCAAGTCACGAACTAATAATAATGATGAATATAGTAGATGAAGAAAATATAATAGAAGAATTTTTGAAAAAAGTTGAAAAACATAAAAAACCTAGTTATCCTTATTTACCTAAGAATACCACAAATGAAAATTTTGGGGATATACATAAAAGATTAGAGAATCTAGAACATAATCTACAAATAGGAAATGCCCTATTAGATAAAAACCTTAGAGGAAAAGATAGGATTATAATTAATCCACCCCAAGATTTTAGGATAACACAAAAAGAAAATAATAAAGGGAAAAAACATGAAGAAAAACAATACATGATTACAGATGTAGAAGAAATAGAACAAAAATTCTTAGAATCTACAGGAGAAGAGTATGAAGAATATAAAAAACAGTTAGAAGAATTAACTGAAAAAATGGAAAATATAAAAATGAATACTAATCCATCTTCAAGTCATGATATAAAAGTAGAATTCAGTAGTGATGAAGAACAAGATTATCCTTATGGTAATACAATACCACTTAAAGATGATCTTAACCAATATAGAAAAACACAGAAAAGATATACTGGAAATGTAAGAAAACAATCCATAAAAGAGATAAATCCAATGAAATCTTATAATGAACCAATCCATACAACAGGAATATGGTTAGATTTAGACTGTGTAGATAAAGATAAAGCTATTGAAACATGGATAAAAAGTACAGATTTAGCTATACAATTTAACAAATGAGAAACATATACAGCTTTTGGATTTATAGAACATACATTCAGAGGAATTGTTTCTGAATGGTGGAGAAAGTTACCAGAAATTATTAAAGGAAGAATAAAATATGGAACAAGCAGAACTGAGGTATTAGATAATAGGAATACTCTAAATGAACAAAATATACAGGAAATATTAAAAAGATTTGAAAAAATCTTAAGAACAGAATTCTTAGGAGATATGTATGCTTCTAATGAGAAAGAAAGAAAACAAGATGAATATAATCAAGGAATGATTTTAATGGAAAATTTAAAGATATGTGATATGTGTGAGTTAGAGAGATATACATGTAAATTTGAAGAAATATACTATATACTTAATCAAGGAGATTATCAGGAAAATAAACCTATTTTAAGGTCTTATTTTACCAAGTTACCATTCCCATGGGGAATCAAGTTACTAAAAGAATATGAGAAATTATTACCTCTAGGAAAAGAGGAAGGAATTGAAATAGATAGTCTTGGAAGTAGAATTGAATTTACAAGAAGAATGATAGGAATGTGGTGCAGAGAAGCACTAGAAAATAAGAAAGCTTATAAAATAAGAAAGAATTCATTATGTTGTTATAAAGATAATGGCCAAGTTGAACAATTTGGATGCCATAAGAAAAAATATAAACCATATAAGAAATATAAAAGAAAGTTCAAAAACTTTAAAAAACTCAATAAAAGAAATTTTAAACCATATAAAAAATATTTCAAGAAAAGAAATTGGAATAAGAAATTTAAACCAAGAAACATTAAAAAATGTAAATACTTTATTTGTAATGAAGAAGGACATATTGCCCCTCAATGTCCTAAAAAGAAAGATAAACAAAATATAAAAACTCTTAGAATTTACGAAAAATTCCAAGAAGATAGTGATATTGAACCAATTGAATATTTTGAAGATTTAAGCAGTGAATGTAGTAGTATTTATGAATTAGATACATCTTCATCAGAAGAAGATTATGAGGAAATAGTATATATGAATCAAGAGATACAACAATCAGAAATAGAAATAGAAACAACTGAAGAAGTTGAAGATTCTATAGAAGGTATTAATCAAGAAATAACTTTTGATATTAAAAAATATGCAGGAATCACTAAAAAGATATTAGATCTACAAGAAAAAGATGTATTTCATCAAGGATTCTTAGGAATTTTACCAAGAGTAAATAAAACAATTGTAAGTATGAATTATAAAGAAATGTCTATCAATATAGAAGATACTATAGGAAAGGCAAGAATTCCTATAATCACAAAAGAATGGGTAAAACAAAAATTATCTAAAATCCCAGAAAATGTAAGAAACAAATTAAAATGTATTGAATTAGGAGGAATCCAGATAATGGTAAAAGGATTTTTTAGAGAAGGTATGAATATACCAATAGAAATATACTGTATGGACAATAGAATCTTACAAGATCCTATAGATGCTCTATTAGGAACAGTTGTAGGAAACTTAATCTATTAAAAGATAATATT